>NW_019942874.1:144793-168586 GCF_002910315.2 Salvelinus sp. IW2-2015 | reverse complement strand
GTTTAAGGGCAGGTCTTAAGGAATTAATATCTGAATTTAAGAAAATGCATTTCAAAAGAACAGAATGGCATATTTTGAGATCAAATATATTACTGGGCTTTGAGTGTGGAGAGTGCGTGTAATAGCAGTAATTGTGCCACRAATCTGCTCTTTCTGATAATATATAGACATCAAAACGTCTTACCTGCTTGTGACTGCAGGAGAATTAGTAACAGTCACTTTTTGGCACTCAGTTTTTTTCCCCTGCCTCTGTGTTATATTCCAAGCTGTGCTGTTCATCAAATTCTTTATATACCATTTAGAATACTCTCACCCACCAGACTATTGCCAATGTAATATTGTCTTTAGGTGAACTATTATTATGTGTGGGAAATTTGTTTTGATATAGTTTAGGTGTCATTTCAATTGACATGTCCTCTCAAAACTGCTTATTAAAAAATGGTGTTGAACTTATTTAGGAAAAGTCAAGGATGGGGGGACATAACTTTTGAAATGGTAGAGTAATTAAAAAAGTACTTTTGTTTTGAGTCAGTACGGAGCTCTCGGCTCTCCTAGTGTTAAATTACATTTGTGGCCGTCTAGCCTAATATCTCCTGGTCGCTGAGCCAGTGAGAGGTTGCCAAGCCTATTGTGATTATTACTGTTATATCTGGGCATTRCGTTTTTGTGTCATAGTCTATTAATTATAGGCCTATGGTTTAATATGTGTAGGTTAATGTCGCTTGTTAAATTCAGGAGTCATTGAATTACATAGGCCGAGAAGACTATTTGGTCGGTAATACGAAATGACGTTCGATAGTTTGTTGTGTGCGATTGATTACAGTAGGGTATGGGGTAGGCTTTTATGATAATTTTATGATGATTTGAGCGCCCGAAAACTGTTCTCCACTTACATAAATGGGTAGTTGTGAAGAGTAAACATACATTTCTAGGAGCGGTTTCCCAGACAGAGTTTAATTGAAGTCAGGACTTGGCTAATTCTTCTTAAATTAATCCAGATTTTTTAAAAATGCTTTCTGAGATGTTGCTTAATTTCAGATTAATTAGTTCTAGACTGGGGAGTCCCAGACTAAGGTAAGTAAAGACTAACCAGTTAATCTTTGTGAAGCCTAATTAGATTAATGATGTGCACTTGGTGCTGACCAGAGGCTGCTTCAAAAATCAGGGATGGGACACGAATACATAAGCATTTTGTGGAATTGGAGCAAGTCACCTAAACCAAACAATGGACGGAGGTAAAAGAAAATGTAAAAATAATTTCAGTGGATGAAATACCCTCTTGAAGCGAATTGTGTAAAACCACCCAATTACCGAAAACAAACAGCATGATTCATCAACAGAAAACAAGAAAAAGAATGCCTGGACTACCATTTGTAATGAATTCAACTCATATTAAAAAATAAATAAAAGGATGCTACAATGACTTCAGGTAAGATATTTTATGTATTGTTCGCCCACTTTTACAAATCAGAGTCACGTTTAAATGTTAGTTTTCTTGTGTAGCACAACACAGTGGGACGTAAATGTATTTGTGTGACAAATGTAACACAAATAATGTAATATATTTATTTTATCTAACCTTTATTTAACCAGGAAAAGCCCATTGAGACCCAGAGTCTCTTTTTCAATGGAGACTTGGCCAAGAAGGCAGCAACAATCAATACATGACATAATTAAAACATACAACAATACAATACAACACGATCTAGCCTAAAAAAAGCATTTACACTCCTCCATAACAGTCTCCCATCAACATTTAAAATTAATTCAGTGGCACTAACATATCTAGATGAAGCAGGATTGTAGACCATTCCATGCCTCTGGTGCACAAGAAGAGAAGGCAGTCTTGCCTAATACTGTGAGTGTCCTGGGGACTTTAATAAGTAGCAACCACCTAGCAGACGGGTATGGTAACCGCTGGTGGTGACGGAGACCAGACTACAGAGGTAAAGAGGGCATTTACACAAAAGGGCTTTGTAGATGAGCACATACAAATGTATCTTTCTACGCATATAAAGTGAGGTCCAACCTACCACTTGGTACAATGTGCAATGGTGGGTGACTTGGCATTTGTAATAAAGCGCAAGGATGCATGATAAACAGAGTCCAGTCTCTGTAAGATGGAGGAGGTTGCATGCATATACAACAAGTCACCATAATCAATTACAGAGAGAAAAGTGGCCTGAACAAGCTTATTTCTAGCCATAAGCGNAACAGAGTCCAGTCTCTGTAAGATGGAGGAGGTTGCATGCATATACAACAAGTCACCATAATCAATTACAGAGAGAAAAGTGGCCTGAACAAGCTTATTTCTAGCCATAAGCGGGAAGCAAGCCTTATTACGRAAATAAAAACCCAATTTCAATTTAAGCTTTGTCACAAGATTATCTGTAAGAACTTTAA
Source organism: Salvelinus sp. IW2-2015 (assembly GCF_002910315.2). Classification (NCBI taxonomy): domain Eukaryota; kingdom Metazoa; phylum Chordata; class Actinopteri; order Salmoniformes; family Salmonidae; genus Salvelinus; species Salvelinus sp. IW2-2015. The sequence goes on along the minus strand of NW_019942874.1, from coordinate 166,183 downwards.
AGGGATTAACTTGTCATCCAACCATATACCTAGGTATTTGTAGGATGACACTTTTTCGATGGATAAGCCACCAGATGTGACAATGCTAACCTTCTCTGTAATTACTAATATCATTTATATATCTAAGGTACTGTGGAAACACATACAACTCTAACCCTGGTGATGACCATTTGGACAGTTCAGATGTGGGACAGTTCAGATGTGGGACCGTTCCAGTCCTCATTTTGTAGGACACATTCATTCAACATGTGACATCCCCGGACTGCAGGGAATATGTAATGTTGTCAGTCATCTCTTGCACTCCCATAATAAAAAATKATGTATCAGCTCAACTGTTGAAGACATTTCGAGAGGCAGATGACCACCATAGCTTGGAGGGGATAAGACAGGATGAAGGTCAGCCTGCTACATCTGCAGCAGCCAGGAGGGAGGATTGTCTTCCAGCCCGGGTTAGTGACACAACGACATGCGTGAGAAACTGACCATGGAATTTCCCGAGCACAAACTAATGCATTTAAAAGAAGAGCATGATATGAAGATGAAAGTCATGTTTAGTTGGCTGTGGAGGAGGAGGAGAGGAACATGAAGCATCAGCAGTACCAATGTTCTTCTGGAACCAGCACCAGTTTGGGATCCTGATATTTCCATTTGTGAATTAAAAACCTTCTTGTTACCAATCCAAGGCTATTGTTTGCTTAAACCACTTCTTTGTTGTGAGAAGTGCTTTACAGCAAAAGCATCTCTGCAGGGTTCACTCTTTCTGTCAAGATTCTGCCTCAAGCCATGGGAACAAATRGGTCATCTTCATCTTCAGTGCGAAGGATCTGGGCAGCCATGCTGTTTGAGGTAATTGTGAAGCACTTAATGACAATGCTGCATCTCCTTGGTTGAAATTGCAATGTGTTTCTGAGACACTGGAAACGACTCTTCCATTTTTGTATTTTTTTTGTATTTTATTAGGATCCCCATTAGCTGTTGCAAAAGCAGCAGCTACTCTTCCTGGGGTCCACACAAAACATGAAATAATATAAACTCAGCAAAAAAAAGAAACGTCCTCTCACTGTCAACTGCGTTTATTTTCAGCAAACTTAACATGTGTAAATATTTGTATGAACATAACAAGATTCAACAACTGAGACATAAACTGAACAAGATCCACAGACATGTGACTAACATAAATTGAATAATGTGTCCCTGAACATAGGGGGAGGGCAAAATCAAGATTGCCTGCAATGACAACAAGCTCAGTCCGATGATGCTATGACACACCGCCCCAGACCATGACGGACACTCCCCCTCCAAATCGAACCCGCTCCAGAGTACAGGCCTCGGTGTAACGCTCATTCCTTCGACGATAAGCGCGAATCTGACCATCACCCCTGGTGAGACAAAACCGCGACTCGTCAGTGAAGAGCACTTTTTGCCAGTCCTGTCTGGTCCTGCGATGGTGAGTTTGTGCCCTCAGTGAAGCCTCTCTCAGCCTATTACGGACAGTCTGAGCACTGATGGAGGGATTGTGCATTCCTGGTGCAACTCGGGCAGTTGTTGTTGCCATCATGTACCTGTCCGGGGAGGTGTGATGTTCGGATGTACCGATCCTGTGCAGGTGTTGTTACAGGTGGTCTGCAACTGCGAGGACGATCGGCTGTCCAATCTGTCTCCCTGTAGCRCTGTCTTAGGCGTCTCACAGTATGGACATTACAATTTATTGCCCTGGCTACATCTGCAGTCCTCATGCCTCCTKGCAGCATGCCTAAGATACGTTCACGCAGATSAGCAGGGACCCTGGGCATCTTTCTTTTGGTGTTTTTCAAAGTCAGTAGAAAGACCTCTTTAGTGTCCTAAGTTTTCATAACTGTGACCTTAATTGCCTATCGTCTGTAAGCTGTTAGTGTCTTTATGACCGTTCCACAGGTGCATGTTCATTAGTTGTTTATGGTTCATTGAACAAGCATGGGAAACAGTGTTTAAATCCTTAACAATGAAGATCTGTGAAGTTATTTAGATTTTTACGAATGATCTTTTTTWWTTTTWTTTTATTTCACCTTTATTTAACCAGGTAGGCTAGTTGAGAACAAGTTCTCATTTACAACTGCGACCTGGCCAAGATAAAGCAAAGCAGTGCAACACAAACAACAACACAGAGTCACACATGGAATAAACAAACATACAGTCAATAWCACAATAGAGAAAAAAATKGATAGATACAGTGTGTGCAAATGAGGCAAGATAAGGGAGGTRAKGCAATAAATAGGCCATAGTGGCGAAATAATTACAATTTAACAATTAAACACTGGAGTGATAGACGTGCAGAAGATGAATGTGCAAGTAGAGATACTGGGATGCAAAGGAGCATAAAACAAATAACAGTATGTGGATGAGGTAGTTGGATGGGCTATTTACAGATGGGCTATGTACAGGTGCAGTGATCTGTGAGCTGYTCTRACAGCTGGTGCTTAAAGTTGGTGAGGGARATATGGGTCTCCAGCTTCAGTGATTTCTGCAATTCGTTCCAGTCATTTGCAGCAGAGAACTGGAAGGAAAGGAGGATTTGGCTTTGGGGGTGACCAGTGAAATATAGCTGCTGGAGCGCGTGCTACGGGTCTGTGCTGCTATGGTGACTAGTGAGCTGAGGTAAGGCGGGGCTTTACCTAGCAAAGACTTATAGATGAAAGACAGGGTCCACTTATCTTTGAAAGACAGGGTCCTGAAAAAGGGGTGTTTCCTTTTTTCCTGAGTTTAACACATTCATAGACAAGAACAGCTCAAGGACAGAATTACATTTWAAAAAATGTTTAAAGCATACAGTCTACATATCAATACATACACAAACTATCTAGATCAAATAGGGAAGAGGCGTTGTGCTGTGAGGTGTTGCTTTATCTGTTTTTTGAAACCAGGTTTGCTGTTCATTTAAGAAATATGAAATTAAATGGAGTTCCATGCAATAATGGTGTAAGGTTCTGTATTTATTTTCTTAGTCAACCTTGTGTTCTGTTGCATGTTCTTGAACGTAGCCCTGTTTCTTTGTGTTCTTGAACGTAGCCCTGTCTTTCTTTTTCGTTCATTGATTTCACCTGTGGTAGTTACTCACCTGGTCTCATCAGCTCCTTATTTAGTTCAGTTCATTCTGTTTGTGCTTTGTGAGGTATTGTTCGTTTTGACTCTACAACGCCTTTTCCTAGCTCGTTTGTGAGAACCAGTTTATAGCCTTCAGTCCTAGTTTTGATTCACCTGCCTGTTTGCCTACCTGTGTATGACCATTGCCTGCCTGTGACCATGATTCCTGCCTTCTGCGAAGGCRAAATAAACACCTGCCGCGCTCTGCACGTGAATCTACACCTTTATCTCCCTGAGTATTTATTACAAATGGCTCTATAAAATACTGCATGTTTTCTTGAATTTGTTCTGGATTTGGGGACTGTGAAAAGACCCCTGGTGGCATGTCTGGTGGGGTAAATGTATTTCAGAGCTGTGTGTAAGTTGACTATGGAAACAATTTGGGATTTTCAACACATTCATGTTTCTTATAAAAAGAAGACGTGATGCAGTCAGTCTCTCCTCAACTCTTAGCCAAGAGAGACTGGCATGCATAGTATTTATATCATCCCTCTGATTAAAATGAAGCGCAAGACGTGCCGCTCTGTTCTAGGCCAGCTGTAGCTTAACTAGGTATTTCCTTGCAGCACTCGACAACACAACTGGACAATAATCAAGGTAAGACAACACTAGAGCATGCAGGACTTKATGTTTTTGTGTGGTGTCAAAAAAGCAGAGCATCTCTTTACTATGGACAGACCTCTCCCCATCTTTACAACCATTGAATCTATATGTTTTGACCATGACAGTTGATAATCTAAGGTCATTTAGTCTCAACTTGTTCAACAGTCACACCGCTCATTGCCATATTCAGCTGAGGTCTAGAACTGAGGGAAGGATTTGTACCAAATACAATGCTCTTAGTTTTAGAGATGTTCAGGACCAGTTTATTACTGCCCGCCCATTCCAAAACAGACTGCAACTCTTTGTTAAGGGTTGCAGTGACTTAATTAGCTGTGGTTGCTGATGCGTATATGAACACACATGCTTTGTTTAATGCCAGTGTCAGGTCATTGGTAAAAAATAAAAAAGAGTAGAGGGCCTAGAGAGCTACTGTGTGGTACACCACACTTTACATGTTTGACATTAGAGAAGCTTCCATTAAAGAAAACCATGAGTTATAAATAGCTCTGAATCCAATAAATGGCAGAGGTTGAAAAGCCATAACACATACTGTACGCTTTTTCAACAACAGGTTATGGTCAATAATATCAAAGGCTACACTGAAATCTAACAGTACAGCTCCCACAATCTTCTTATCAATATCTTTCAACCATTTGTGTCAGTGCAGTACATGTCATGTTCCCTTCTCTATAAGCCTGCTGAATGTCTCCATATACCAAAATTGCGCTCCACTGCACCTTTGGTGCGAATATGAGCTTGATTGTACCGTTGTTGCTTAGGTCCTATTGCAGGAAGATAGGGGGTGAACAATAAGTTGGTCTGTGCAGACCACTGTCACCAAGTATGATTCCACTATGTTGTCTCCTTCAATCTGAGAATACAAGGAGGAGTTTTGGAGTTGCACCTTTCAGTTCACATATAGCATTGCAGGCATTGTGGAATATTTTGCAAACTGTCGGTTCACTTGCACCACAGAAATCTCCTGTTTCACGATGGGAGGTTCCAGATGCCAAAAACCTCAATGTCAGCTGCATTTTCTTTGTATATACGGAAACGGTCACGAAAATGTATTTAATCAAAATCATTCCGTGCGTTGCTCCTGTCTATAACCGCCCTGTCTTTGGCCAGGTTTAATTTAAGCTTTCACTTAGATCTAGATTCATTCTAATCGTCCTTCTGGAAATTAGACTTTTCTAAATCTAGACTAGGGCAAGTCTAAAACTATTTTAAACCATGTCTGAGAAATGTAATTTCAGTTAGTCTAGTTTAAAAGTTAAATTTAGTCTAGGATTAGGCTTAATCTGTGTCTGCGAAACCGCCCCATAGAGTTTGTTTTATGGTAGGATCAAGATGGTCAGATTTATATTTAGATACTGCATGTTGCAATTAATTCTGGAACATTTAATGTTTCATTAGCATCATGGCAAAATGAAAATGTCTAGTAACCCATGTTGGTATAAGTGTTGCACGAAAACATAGGAGTATGTGACTGAACTCTTTGTTCTTGCTATCAGCAAAACAAGAGCTGTCAAGACATGGTAAGGGGATGAGCTACAGCCATAGGAATTCGAGGTCATGTAGCTTGAGTGCATAAGACAGTTGGTTCTTGGAACAGGAAATGGACAGGGCTGTTTCATGCCTATTGGTCCTCATGGTGTTGACCCAAAGTCAATTGACTTCAGTTGAGCCTCGAGAGAAAGGGGGCATTGGGTGTACGGGTAAAATACAAACACGAGAAGAGTGTTCATTTGTGAGAGTGAGCAAGTTAGCATGGTGTAATGGGGTCGTGTTCATAAATCAAAGAGGGAATTTCCATACATCTTGTACAAGCCAAATATGTGAACAGAGTTCCACCGGAGTATTGGATTACACAGTGAAATATATATGAGAAAACAAAAATAATCTTCTTTCTACAAAACCCCAATCCATCTTCATGAAACAAAAACAGGTATTTTCTCCTGTTCCTATAAGAACAAACTACATTGTATAAGTCCCAGTCCAAAAACAGTTTAGGCCTATGGCCTATAACATGGAAAAGACCTGTAAGGGATTGCCAGAGAAGTACAGAGGATGTTACAGTAGCCTGATGTAGTTTGACCCGTAGATAGGACACCTGGTTCAAATCAAGTGGAAGCCTGAGGCCTGAGTAAGCACAATGTGTTTCCTATGCGTGTCTGTAAATGTTTGGACTGTGAATGTGGAACTAGAAAAAGAAGTGGAAAATTGCATTGGATTTTGTTACTCCTCAGAACAAACTCATAGCGATTGTTATGAAAAAAAAGTGTGAAAACTGTTAGAAAAAAACCATTGATTCATGAGGCATATTTGAGAACAAGCAAATACCCTCACCTTTTGTACTTGTGGAACAAACATTTGACAATTTGACCAGTTATGGAGAGAGATAAAGAGAGAGAGAGGGAGAAAAAGAGAGAGAGAGAGCAGACTGCAGACGTGAGATCTAGAGGTGCTTCATGTTTGTTATTTTTGTTAAAAGCATTACCTCATTGTCCAGCTGTGACTGAGTTGGCGAGAGCAGAATGAGAGAAAGTGGGAGCGAGTGAAAGAGCGAGCGAGTGAGAGAGAGCATGTACCCCTCTGTTACTTCTACTCATATCTGAGCATGGAGCTTTTTGTTTGGGGAGGAAGTTTTCACAGCTCCAGTTTTACAACCCTCAGTCACTCTGACTCTGCCCAGCCCTTGACAGAAAGTGGTGACCTCACTCCTTTTTAATGAAACTTCCCCCCTCTCTTTCCCTTCCTATTTTTTCTTTTTTCTAAGAGAGCAGCCAGGCAGCAAGCCAGACACTTTCTCTCTTCACTCAGCTCTCTCTCTCTCTATCTGTCTCTCTCTCTCTCTCTCTCTCACTGTTGGCTTGGTGGTTGCTCAGAAGAGGCACTCCTCCCTCCTCGGCTTCTCACATTGGTTTCCCCTGACATGACACGGGCTCAGTTGATAACTTAGAAACAGACAGGAGGGGACGTCCTATTGTGTGTCTTGTACTTGTCTTCTCTCCATGAGGTGCAAGGAGGCGGGTGGCTTTTTGAGTGAGATTTTCTCCTGACAATTTTTTTGGGGGAAAAGAGCATTATTCATTTGAGGATTCGTCTTGTTTTTCCTCTCATTCTGAACTTCTGATACTGGACTTTGCAGTAGATGAGGTGAGATATCTGTATTGTCTTGTGATTCTTGTCACAGTATGCCCATCTAGACCACACTGCAGAGCTATCAAAAAAMCATGTCTGAGGGTGTCGTCAGAAAAATCCAACCCTTTACCATTGGGACCAGGCTGTCTGTCCCCTCAGAAGCCAAATGCCAGGAGTTTGTGGACGTCTATCTGCCGAAGTCTGCTGCTCCGAACAAGTTGGAGCTACAGAACAACCTACACGACCAAATGTCCCTTTACGYGGGCCAGTCCCAGGGGTGGCCTGGGACCGGGAAGTCGGAACTCCCACAAGTGGCCGCCCAGGTCTACGCTTCAACACCAGAGGGACATCAGGATGAGAGAGCGGAGGAGGACAGGAATTCTGTGTCCCCCACTGCATCCTCTAGGTCCATCAGGAAGATTGCTATTTGCAGGAATGCCGAGACAGTCCCCGACGTGTCCTTGTGTGACTCTGACCTGGCCACCTCAGTCAGTTCCACGTCGGAGGCCATCCGAAGCAACTACAACAGTGTTCACCCAAAACCGCCATCCTTGATGGTAGAGGACGACTTGGATAAGAGGTCCAACTCTCAGTCTAAGGTAACCTTAGATTACAGTTGTTTTATTCATGGTGTCTCACATGTTATTGAGTTAGGATAGGCTGCAAGCCAGCACCAACTAATTTACATTTCAAATCACTTGGTTCAAATCAATTGGCTTTATATGAAATAGAAATGGTGAATGTCTCAACCAGTGTTGTTATGGACATTTGTTTTGTTTCTGTTGGCCGTTCTCAAGCTTTCTGAAAGCAAATTAATTGACTTGTTTACTTTAAAGAAAGTAAGTCCAGAGCCAAATGGCAAAAGGAGAATTGGGAATTAAATCCATAACCACAAAACCCAGTGTTAGTAATGTTTTGTTTTTCTCCCTCATTTCACATATTACGTAATGCTCTCATTACGTAACTGTTTTTTTTCACATACTAATAATTACTGAATTTGCGTTACTGACTAAGCTGAGTAAGAACATCAGAATCTTTCCGTTTAACGCCTTCCACCCTGCAACACAAGATACTTTTTTTTTCGTCTGTTACCAAAAGCAACATGATATGAACACCATAACGTGCATTGTTCCAACATGAAACACGCACGCACACAACACCACACACACACACACACACACACACACACACACACACACACCACACACACACACACCACACACACACACACACACACACACACACACACACACACACACACACAACACACACACTTTCACAATGTGTGCACTATTACCTCAGTGTTGCATTATCCACACGTACTCCTCGAGCTATGAGATCATCAGCAGGCTTTCATTAAGCAAGGCAAAAGGCCACGTTTCGGATGAACTGGTTATTTCCACAGAATAAACGACTCCCAATTCCATAATTGAAGGGGTTGTGCGATAAAAATAGCAATCAGGCACATTGCGTTGGTGGATATAATGATGCCAAACTGAAGTTGTACTTGTGATTAAGTGTTTCTCCAGATCCACAGCTGGCAAACGGGTTATTTCAAAATGTGCGATTGGCTTTCGGAATTTAAGGGGATCCCGATTGTATTAAATAGTGACACTGAACAACTATTTGTGGAACAAGCATGCCAAAAGAAGCTTACAGATAAAGAAGATAGTGTACTTAATATCACATACCATGTTAAGATGCATATTTTCTGCACTCAGAAAGCATGACATACATTTCAAGTTAMCCGGAAAATCAAGTTAAATATTTTTACAGATGACAGTCCCATGGTTACAGTTTTCAATGCTGAGCATGCAACTAGCAAAAGGACAGTGGGATGGGAAAAGGAACTGGAACAGTGAAAAGAGGAGCAATTATTTTGAGATGAGATCATGGTTTTGGCTCTCTTTCGCTCTTCATCTCGGCCCTGTGTAGGTGGGCTGGCTGAGTCACACAAAGCCTGCGTTATCTCATCGCTGTGTTTAGTACACAAGTTCAATTTTTTCACCAGTATTGAGTATAGCTCTGGGGGTCAGTTTTTGGGCATCTATCTGTACATTTCCCTGTTTCTTATGACAATGTCTACATCTCTTGAAGTTTTCAACTTTTCAAGTACTCAAGACTACATAGACACATCGTTTATAGCTTTGTGTATAGCCAAGCTATCCAAAGACTGCAGGGTATGTGCATTCAGTTTTGTGGTCTTTTGTAGCCTACCTGCGGCTTCCAACTACCAAGGTACTTGGAAATCTTGCAACATGGTGAAACCTGCGCAACAGTGCTTACAGTGATACGCTATTGGAAAACATTCTAAAAGCTCATATACAAGCTTATCAACGCATCATAATGCATTATAATTGCAAGTTTTGAGTAAACTGTTACCAAAGTTTGTATTTCACTGCAGAAAATACAGTTCGTTACATTCCAGGAAAACAAACATCTGTCTAAGATGAGAACCAGGCAGGCCTAACAAGTTTCAGATTATTGTGGAGACTGTAGGGAACCAGCAGCAGGTTGCTCCATGATTTAGCTACACACAGCGATGATGTAAGAGGTCTCGGAAAGATAATATGCATCATTCAACGTTTTGCATGAGGTCATCAGTACAGAATGCATCGGCATGGCAAAGAGAGAACGGAGACAGACAAGGAAAAGGTTCCACGAGCTTAACGTTATGAAACCGCAAAGATGGAGTAGTGCTCTGCAGCTCGCAGAAAATTATTCATTGCAAAGTAGCAGAAGTAAATGAAATGAAATGAATGTATCGCCTGTGGTGATTTCACAGGTGTGGCAAAAAATACATTCTTTTCACATTTTTATGTTACAAATACTGATAACCATCTGTATAATGCATGACCTTGCTCATAGTGCAGTAAAGCACTTGCGATAACCATTCAAAACACATCATGGGTACTTTTAACAGCACTTATAACTGAATAACAGCTACGTTGCTAATACATTACACTACAATTCATGGATCCCAATAACAGCCTATGTACTGCAAATAATGAAATGACCATACAGAAATCCTTTGTGAAGCATTACACACAGGTGGTTCATATATACACCAAACAAAAATATAAACGCAACATGCTACTATTTCTAAGATTTTACTGAGATACAGTTCATATAAGGAAAGTTGTCAATTTAAATAAATTCGTTAGGCCCTAATCTATGGATTTCATATCACTGGGAATACAGACATGCATCTGTTAAGAAAACTATTAAGAAAACTGGTAGGGGCGTGGATCAGAAAACCAGTCAGTATCTGGTGTGACCTCCATTTGCCTCATGCAGCGTGACACATCTCCTTCGCATAGAGTTGATCAAGGCTGTTGATTGTGGCCTGTGGAATGTTGTCCACTCCTCTTGAATGGCTGGGCGAAGTCGCTGGATATTGGCGGGAACTGGAACACGCTATCTTACACATCGATCCAGAGCATCCCAAACATGCTCAATGGGTGACATGTCTGGTGAGTATGCAGGTCATGAAAGAACTGGGACATTTTCAGTTTCCACAAATTGTGTACAGATCCTTGCGACATGGGGCCGTGCATTATCATTTTTGTATCCCAGTATCTCTACTTGCACATCATCATCTATCACTCCAGCGTTAATGCCTCTATGACCTATTTATTGCCTTACCTCCCTACTCTCCTACATTTGTACACGCTGTACAAAGATTTTTCTATTGTGTTATTGACTGTATGTTTGTTTATGTGTAACTCTGTGTTGTTGATTTTGTCACACTGATGTGCTTTATCTTGGCCAGGTCGCAGTTGTAAATGAGAACTTGTTCTCAACTGGCCTACCTAGTTAAAAATAGGTGAAATAAATAAATAAAATCATACTGAAATGTGAGGTGAAATGTGAGGCAGATGAATGGCACAACATTTCTGGGATATTTTATTTCAGCTCATGAAACATGGGACCAACACTTTACATGTTGTGTTTATATTTTGGTTCAGTGAATACATATATATATATACACAGTTGAAGTCGGGAGTTTACATACACCTTAGCCAAATACATTAAAACTCCGTTATAAAGATACTTTTGTATCTGTTTCCTCCAGCATCTTCAGAAGGTCCTTTGCTGTTGTTCTGGGATTGATTTGCACTTTTGGCACTAAAGTATGTTCATCTCTAGGAGACAGAACGTGTCTCCTTCCTGAGCGGTATGAGGGCTGCGTGGTCCCATGGTGTTTATACTTGCGTACTATTGTTTGTACAGATGAACATGGTACCTTCAGACATTTGGAAATTGCCTGAGGATGAACCAGACTTGTGGAGGTCTACAATATGTTCTGAGGTCTTTGGCTGATTTCTTTTGATTTTCCCGTGATGTCAAGCAAACTGAGTTTTAAGGTAGGCCTTGAAATACATCCACAGGTACACCTCCAAGTGACTCAAATGAAGTCAATTAGCCTATCAGAATCTTCTAAAGCCATGGCATCATGTTCTGGAATTGTCCAAGCTGTTTAAAGGCACAGTCAACTTAGTGTATGTACATTTCTGACCCACTGGAATTGTAATACAGTGAATTATAAGTGAAATAATCTGTCTGTAAACAATTGTTGGAAAAATTACTTGTGTCATGCACAAAGTAGATGTCCTAACCGACTTGCCAAAACTATAGTTTGTTAACAAGAAATTTGTGGAGTGGTTGACTCCAACCTAAGTGTATGTAAACTTCCGACTTCAACTGTACATGCCCTCAAGTGTCAGAACCATGAATTGAGTGTACTGGTTCACAGGTTCTTCCTTTATAATGACCTCTATAGGATGGACATCAGTACGAGACGCTTGACGTGGAGACCGACCACAAGGGAGAGAAGAGGAAGAGACTGCAACAGATAGAAGGCAACAAAATCCCTTCCCGAGAGAACACCGTTAACCAAACGTAGGTCCCATGTTTGACTGAGCAAGATATATCAGTAACACCTTACTTTGATTAAAAAATGAAGCAATAACAGTAAGAAACGACAGGACCCTAAACTTTGATATATTCATGATAAATCATGGCCACTCGTGATTTCTTATAGTTTTTTTTTATTTCTCTATGACTAAATCAAATCACATTTTATTTGTCACATGCGCCGAGTACAACAGGTTCACCTTACAGTGAAATGCTTACGTTCAAGCCCTTAACCAACAATGCAGTTGTTGGTTAAGTAGAAAAAAAGTGTTAAGAAAGTTTTTACTAAAATAAACCGAAGTAAAAAATAAATAAATAAAATAAGAAAAATGGAAAAATAACAAATAATTAAGGAGCAACAATAAAATAAAAATAGCGAGGCTATATATAGGGGGTACCGGTACTGAGTCAATGTGTGGGTTAGTTGAGGTAATTGAGGTAATACGTACATGTAGGTAGAGGTAAAGTGACTATGCATGGATAATAAACCGAGAGTAGCAGCAGGATAAAAATGGGGGTGGGGGGAACAAAGCAAATAGTCTGGGTAGCCATTTGATTAGCTGTTCAGGAGTCTTATGGCTTGGGGGTAGAAGCTGTTAAGAAGCCTTTTGGACCTAGACGTGGCACTCCGGTACCGCTTGCCATGCGGTAGCAGGGCTGGAGGGCTGGAGGGCTGAAGGGCTGGATTCTTGGCAATTTTTTGGCCTTCCTCTGACTCCACCTGGTATAGAGGTCCTGGATGGCAGGAAGCTTGGCCCCAGTGATGTACTGGGCAGCACGCACTACCCTCTGTAGTGCTTGTGGTTGGAGGCCAAGCAGTTGCCATACCAGGCGGTGATGCAACCATGCAGGATGCTCTCAATGGTGTAGCTGTATAACTTTTTGAGGATCTGAGGGCCCATGCCAGATCATTTCAGTCTCCTGAGGGGGAATGTGCATTGTCGTGCCCTCTTCACGACTGTCTTGTTGTATTTGGGCCATGATAGTTTGTTGGTGATGTGGACACCAAGAAACTTGAAGCTCTCAACCTGCTCAACTACAGCCCCGTCGATGAGAATGGGGGCGTGCTTGGTCCTCTTTTTCCTGTCGTCCACAATCATCTCCTTTGTCTTGATCACGTTGAGGGAGAGGTTGTTATCCTGGCACCACACTGCCAGGTCTCTGACTTCCTCCTTATAGGCTGTCTCATTGTTGTCTGTAATCAGGCCTACCGCTGTTGTGTCATCAGCAAACTTAATGATGGTGCTTGGGCATGGACTCATGGGTAAACAGGGAGTACAGGAGGGGACTGAGCATGCACCCCTGAGGGGCCCCCGTGTTGATGATCAGTGTGGCAGATGTGTTGTTGCCTACCCTTACCACCTGGGGGCGGCCCATCAGGATGTTCATGATCCAGTTGCAGAGACAGGTGTTTAGTCCCAGGGTCCTTAGCTTAGTGATGAGCTTTGAGGGCACTATGGTGTTGAATACTGTGCTATAGTCAATGAATAGCATTCTCACGTAGGTGTTCCTTTTCTCCAGGTATGAAAGGGCAGTATGGAGTGCAATAGAGATTGCATCATCTGTGGATCTGTTGGGGCAGTATGCAAATTGGAGAGGGTCTAGGGTTTCTGGGATAATGATGTTGATGTGAGCCATGACCAGATTGCAAAGAACTTCAGGGCTACAGACGTGAGTGCTACGGGTCGGTAGTCATTTAGGCAGGTTACCTTAGTGTTCTTGGGCAGAGGGACTATGGTAGTCTGCTTGAAACTTGTTGGTATTACAGACTCGGTCAGGGACAGGTTGAAAATGTCAGTGAAGACACCTGCCTGTTGGTCAGCGCATGCTCGGTGTACACGTCCTGGTAATCCGTCTGGCCCTGCGGTCTTGTAAGTGTTGACCTGTTTAAAGGTCTTACTCACATCGGCTGCGGAGAGTGTGATCATACAGTCGTCCGGAACAGCTGATGCTCTCATGCATGCTTCAGTGTTGCTTACCTCAAAGCGAGCATAGAAGTGATTTAGCTTGTCTGGTAGGCTTGTGTTACTGGGCAGCTTGCGGCTGTGCTTCCCTTTGTAGTCCGTAATAGTGTGCAAGCCCTGCCACAACCGACGAGCGTCGGAGCCGGTGTAGTACGATTCCATCTTAGTCTTGTATTGATGCTTTGCCTGTTTTATGGTTCATCGGAGGGCATACCGGGATTTCTTATAAGCGTCTAGGTTAGACTCCTACTCCTTGACTAGGCTAAATATACTTTGTCCTTGGTGCCATGGATGTATATTTGTTATGGCTACCGTTAACATGTTGTTTTCCTAGCCACTACTATGTAACTACAGCTTTCCATGTTATGTCACATTACTTGGTCTGACTTGAATTATTCTGCGTCCATCTTGGATTTCAAGTCATATCTGGGAATTTGACCCTTATGGGATCCCATTGCCAAAACACTGAACTAGATACTGTATCTCTTTGGTAGCTGCCTGAGGTTCCAGTCACTGTTAAGAAACTATCACCAAGACCTCAAACTGGCTCTGGACGTCTCCTCCTTCTACCAACAGGCTGACAACATCATCTTCACCATCAACAGGAAGGTAAAAAGGCAGAATAGGAATTTGCACAAGAGTCCTATTTTGCACCAGTGATCCTTTAAAGGTACAACCTGCAATATTTACATGCTGTTAAATGTTTATTTCAATTGATTGATTCTTGAAAAATATGTGCGCCATGAGCTTAGTACAACTGTCCCCATCATAAMATCATAACCCCAATAAATGGTCCCAAAGCTCTCCAAATTATCACTGTTTTGTAATTACACGTTATTACACTTATTATCATAAGATTGACTCTATATTATTTTTGTGTTTGGTAGAGAAGCRTCCTGTCTGGATCAGATAACCAGGGGAGCTGCGGTCAGACAGAGATCWACAATATTGCCAGCCAAATCAMGGTGAGTGGCACTTGGGGAAAAATGTAGCTCAAAATAATGAATACATTTATGGTGRAATGCAGTAACGCATCGTTCATACATCAGGGCTGTGTTCATTTCCATTTCAAGTGAAATACTAGTAATTCCAAAAAGTTATCATTGAAAATATAACCAACAAAAATATGAATTGAATGTCACTGTTTCAGTGAATTTAAAAGAAATGCACTACAACTGTAATGTATGGTCTTGGCACATGCTCAGTACTCAAGCCTACTAAGTAGAGAGAAACAAAGAGAAACTATCATAAGACAGTGAAACATAACACCATAACACCACCAGACTATTCTTTCCTAGACCTTCTCTGGATCTTTTTGGGGTGTTTCCCCCTGAACCACAGAAGGAGCCTTCTATGACGTGATGTTATACTGTGAGACTTATATTTCCCTCACTAACTTTAAACATCAGCTATCTGAGCAGCTAACTGATCGCTGCAGCTGTACATAGCCCATCTGTAAATAGCCCACCCAATCTACCTACCTCATCCCCATATTGTTTTTATTTACTTTTCTGCTCTTTTGCACACCAGTATTTCTACTTGCACATCATCATCTGCTCATCTATCACTCCAGTGTTAATTTGCTAAATTGTAATTACTCCGCTACTGTGGCCTATTTATTGCCTTACCTCCTCACGCCATTTTCACACACTGTATATAGACTTTCTTTTTTTCTATTGTGTTATTGACTGTACGCTTGTTTATTCCATGTGTAACTCTGTGTTGTTGTTTGTGTCGCACTGTTTTGCTTTATCTTGGCCAGGTCGCAGTTGTAAATGAGAACTTGTTCTCAACTAGCCTACCTGGTTAAATAAAGGTGAAATAAGATCAAATAAAAAAATACTTCTGTGTTCCATCTAACCATAGCCTTCCATTTTAAAGAGGGTGGGTCGTTTTCCAAAGACTGTAAATCAACACCAAATGAATTGTGTCACTTCCTTCCACTGCCCCCATCCCTTCCCTCGACCACGCTCTCTCCAGATGCTGAACGAGACTGTTTCACGCCTTTCGGACCTCCACCCTACCCTGGCTGCCAGAGTGACACGGAAGCAGGCTGAGGTGCAGGAGAGTTGGGGCCTTCTCCAGGAGGGTAGCGGGTAAATATGGATCCCTAAAGCTCATATCGTTTCTTTGTCTGTCTCTCTAATGCAGCGTTTCCCAATATCGGTCCTCGGGACCCCAAGGGGTGCACGTTTTGGTTTCTGGCCTTACACTACACAGCTGATTAAAATTATCAAAGGTTGATGATTAGTTGATTATTTGAGACTACAGTACAGTCCCTGCAGTAGAGACTACCAGGGATATTCCTGTCCAGCTAATCATTCAAAATGTAACAAGCACTTTTGGGTGTCAGGGAAGATGTATGGAGTAAAAAGTTCATTCTTTTCTTTAGGAATGTAGTGAAGTAACCCAAAAATGTATTTTTAATGTTTACTTAAGTACTTTACACCATTGCTATTTTTCCCTCCATAAAACCCTTTACATTTGGTAGTGCTGAATAAAATCATCAATGGAGGTCACCAATAACTGAGTTAGCGAGCCATTGCTACAGTATAATGATACAAAATGGGCAGCCCTTTTGACCCAACCCACATGTCGACTCCGAACTTTTCGACATGTTGATAAACATCACTTAACAGTTTATGTCAGGATGAACTCATGGAAAATGTATTCCAGATGAAAAGGTTTGATGTTTACAATTGGATTAATGGAAAACCTACTCTGTGAATAAGATGATGTATTGTTTTCCTACTAACACTCTTGTTGTGTAACTAACAAGACATTCTAGCATTAGAGCCAATGCCCTAATGGCAACTGAGGCCGACATTGAAATTATCCTTGCCCTCATAAACCATAGTCTGAGTTTCACTCACAGCAAATGCAGTCCAGATAATCACCATGGAATCAATTTGGGGGAATTCATTCTTGACATTCTCTTTGTATTATGCAATGCTCTAACTTTGAGCATGACGCGGATTTCGCAAGCCCCTGTGTCTCAGTAAAAGTGTTCTGTGTAGGAGCTGGAGCGACAAGTGTATGCCAAAATTAGATATGGATGAATATAGAGAAAGACATTTTGGGGGGAGATTATACTATACGATAAACCTGCTCCTAATTTCTTTAGCAGATGTGTGCAGAGTGCCTCATAAGTATGGTATGGCCTAGTAACCAGGGATACAAACGGATGTAGCTTATAAAGCTTATTGAACAGAAGTATCCTGGTCAGTTACCATGTTAGTCATTCAACTGTGGGTTAAATGCACTTCTGCATTTAAAGTTACTGTAACGTCCTGACCAGAGTTATTATGTGTTTTGCTTGTTTAGTGTTGGTCAGGAYGTGAGCTGGGTGGGAATTCTATGTTGTGTGTCTAGTTTGTCTGTTTCTATGTCCAGCCTAATATGGTTCTCAATCAGAGGCAGATGGTAATCGTTGTCCCTGATTGAGAATCATATATAGGAGGCTTGTTTTGTRTTGGGATTTTGTGGGTGTTTGTTTCCTGTCTCTGTGGTTGTCTGCACCAGATAGGTCTGTCTYGTTTTTTTCACATTTTGTTATTTTGTATGTTGTTTGTAGTGTTTCACTTGTTCTTTTATTAAACATGTTGAACACTAGCCGCGCTGCACTTTGGTCCTCTCCTTCACCTATGGAAGAAAGCCGTTACAGTTACATTTTGGAAGTTTAATTACAAATGTTCTAGCTCAGATTTTGGATTTAAACTGTATGGTTTACGGAGGCACTAACATATTTCTTAAGACATTGAACCATAAAATCYTAAGTTTTAGGGTATTAAACTTTTGAAATATTAACAAATGACCCACATTCCAAGCATATGTGTGGAGAGGTGTGCCCATTTCTGTCCAGTGAGTATCTGTATCACAAACTTTGTATTTTTGTTGGAAGGGCGGCAATTGTCTCTTCTGTCAAAACTGGAAATAGGTTTCCTTAACGGGCGCCAATGAGAAAGAACGTTTGAATTATAGACAACCGACAAGACACGACATACACAAGTGTTCCTTTTTGATGGCGAGATTTCTGACTCCTCCCAGCTGTTCCCTCTCTGTTTTATAGTTTATTTCTAAAACAAAAGCACTTTCCTGAAACCATGACCTCACCCCTTCAGAGGGGGGTGACATCATTACTTTGTACCCCTGCCGGCCCCAGTCAGTCACTCCAAGGACAAAGCCTTCTGTCTGTTCAGATTGTCATGGTTGCATAACATGTTAGCTAATTCAGCATATCTGGTGGATCCAGTCAGTGTTGTTCATCCTTGGATTTCTGAGTCATGTGACACGTCTCCAAGCAGAAGTGTCTCCAAGTCATGTGACACGTCTCCAAGCTCTAGACATGTTGAGGAGTGCTCAGACTTGTGGGTATGACTCAAAAACCCTAAAGAATACACAGTAAAACTGATTAAGAGGCATCCAAGGCTGCTACAAATGATCCACTTTGGACATATTGTCTCTAATGCATGACAATAGGTGCTAAGCCTTGGTTAAGTGGTATCACTCCCGTCGCTATGTACCATGGCCCTGGAGACCAGAGTTCAATCTTTGTGTCCACCCTTCTGACCTCTCCCCCCACATCTATCTCMCCCTTGGTTTCCAATCTGCCTACATAAAAAGCACTAAATACAGTATGTGTTTTATTTTAACACTCCACACCACAATGCTTTTCTCTCATCTTGTTTGTGGTGTTGGAAATAAAAGCCTCAGGAAAAACAATTTCCCCGAGTATATCACTGGGGTGTATACACCAATGTTTGCTGTGGAGAATGAGCATAATATTGTTCATTGTAAAAGACTACTCCCGGACACACGATTACCTGACCTCCCTTTTGCTCTCTCCCACATGTCTTCTGTCGGGTCTTGCTCGGGGTGGTCCCGGGCCCACTCGGGCTCAACTGCATTTTTTGGAGGTGATCAGTCTGTGGGACCTACACCCGTTATCAAGCTTTCCTGGAGGCCATGCGCAGCGAGACTATCCCGCGTCCCGTTTTCCTTGTTCCCACCCCCCCCGGGCCTTCCCCGGGTCCGTCGTCCTCCCTCTGGGCGTCATTCTCCCCTTTTCCGCGGTCTCGCGTCCCTATCTTCTGCTGGTTCTTTTCTCGTTCTCCCCGTTCACGTCGCCCGGCCCAACTCACCTCCTTGGCGCTTTCGTTATTGTCCTTGGCATCTTCGTAGGCCCATCTCTGTAGACTTTTGAGTCACTTTGGGTGCCTCTCGAGCGTTACATCGGTGTCCTTGGGTAGATGCCTCTGATATCACCATACCTTTCTTTCCCAATTTGCCTGATCGCTCTACTTTCTGGATTGCAAACGCAGGCTCAGCGAAGGTAGCAACATTCTCTCCTTTGCGACGGGTTCGTTTTTCTCCTTACTGCTGTTTCTCCCTCGCGTCTCGTGGGCTCATGTTCCGGTCTTGGTTTGAACTCGGCGCCCGGTTTTACCCGCGCCGTCTCGGCAGGGGTGCGTGGGCCCCGCTGGCCTAATCGCATCCTGCCTGACACACTTGTCCGTCCTTGCTTGCGCGTTTCTTCTTACTGTCCTTGGTTTGATCTCGTTCCTGCTAGGTGCCTCGTTCCTTTCTCTATGGATCTCAAGCAAGTCTCCTTCTTATTACTTGGTAGTGCTGGGTAGCTCGGTACAGGGGCTCGCTACACTCGTTGGCTTCGGGGTTCCTTTCTGGGTGTTCATTTGGCCAATTCAGAGATGTGTGCTTACTCCATAAGTGGCTTGCCGTTGCTATGGGTTCACAAGCAATACCTGGCGAATTCCACACAGCAGCATACACGTGCCCTGCTTGTTCCTACGGATCAACCGCCCTCTAAATCGGCTCAATTGATCTCAATGGTTGATAGGAGGGACCACATTACTCTATTGATTTGGGCTGCCAAATTTCTGAGGCTGGTAATTACCAAATGGCTAATGAAAACTTATACATCTGTGCGGGCATGTCAGTAATGCGTAACTACCTGTGGGACTTCTTTTCTTCCCTTTTCGCACTGACATTCTATGGCGGCGCTAGTCGGTCCTCATTTTCCCCCTTCTGGCTAGATTACGTCTCGCCAGCTTCTTGGTCGTCACCAAATCATCACCGTGTTCCTCCCCTCCCCAGTCGGCGCCGCTTGATGGTTTTTTTCTTTTGCAAACTGCACTTGACCAGAAACTTTTCCAAAAGTTCTTTGAACATGTTCAGTGTTTGACTGACCATCCATGAGGTCTTAAAAAGTAATGAGTGACTGTCGTTGTCTCTTCTTTGCTCTCTTGGCTTTGCATAGCCTTTGGCTCCCTGTTCCCCTTCTCTTTGGGTCATTAATTTGCTCTCTATTTGAGGGCTGTTCTTCGTCTTACTCAGTCTCTTCGGAAGGTAGTGACAACTAGTTTCTGCTTTCCTTCACCGGGTGTTGGCCTTCTCAAAACGGTTCATTTTTGGCAAAGACTCTCTTTCCTTCTTCTCTGGGCGGGGTTTGGGCGCCAATCAGTTTTGGTGTGGAAGTGGGGGGGTTACAAAAGATAGCCTATTTGTAAAAATTACCAGGTCCATAATTATGGCAAGAACAGCTCACATAAGCAAAGGGACAGCGTCATCATTGACTTTAGACATGATGGTCAGTCACACTGGAACATTTCAAGAACTTTGAAAGTTTCTCAGTGCAGTTGCAAAACCATCAAGCGCTATGATGAAACTGGTCTGATGAGGACGACACAAGGTGGAAGACCAGATTAACTCTGCTGCAGGCTAAGTTCATTAGAGTTACCAGCCTCAGAAATTGCGCCAAATAAATGCTTCACAGAGTTCAAGTAACAGGCACATCTGTGTGAATCGATGCTTTGTGAAATCAAGGCCATTATGGTTGAAGCTGACTGACAAGAACACTACTAAGCACACAATAATAAGGAAGAGACTTTGCTTGGGCCAAGGAAACACGAGCACGGACATTAGACGGGTGGAATGTGTCTTTTGGTCTGGAGTCCAAATTGGAGATTTTTGGTTCCAACCACCTGGTCTTTGTGAGACGGGTGTGGGTGAACGGGATTGCTTCTGCATGTATATTTCCACTGTAAGCATGGAGGAGGAGGGTTTGATGTGTGAGGTGCTTTGCTTGTGACACTGTCCTGTGATTATTTAGAATTCATGGCACACTTAACAAGCATGGCTACACAGCATTCTGCACGATACGCCATCCCATCTGGTTTGGGCTTAGTGGGACTTATCTTGTTTTTTAACAAGGACATAGATCCACACTCTAGGCCTGTGTGAGGGCTATTTTACTAAGAAGGAGGAGTGTGGAGTGCTGGTCAGATGACCTGTTCCACATCATCCGTACTCAACAAGGGAAGGGTGGCTATTTGAAGAAATCTCAGTTGAAATATTTTTATTTGTTTACAGTGTTTTGGTTACTACTGATTTCATTGTGTTATTTCATAGTTTTGATGTTCTTCACTATTATTCTACAATGTAGAAATGTCTAATAAGAAAAACCCTTGAATGAGTAGGTGTTCAAATATTGAACAGGTAGTGTACGATTACTCTGCAACGGTCGTTTGCTGTTGTTTTTGTTCCGGGTTCTGAGACCTGACTCAATATCTGGTCTTGGAAAAAGTTACGTCGAGAAGTTGGACAAATAACATGCAGAGGGTAT
>NW_019942874.1:95536-144768 GCF_002910315.2 Salvelinus sp. IW2-2015 | reverse complement strand
TACTGAAATAGAACATATATGGAATCAGTAGTAACAAAGAAGTGTTAAAACAAATGAAAAAATATAGACACCCTTTGCCTTTGATGACAGCTTTGCACCCATCTTGGCATTCTCTCAACCAGCTTCAAGAGGTAGTCACCTGGAATTGCATTTCAATTAACAGGTGCCTTCTTAAAAGTTAATTTGAGAAATCGTCTCTGTCCTTTTATTGCGTTTGAGCCAATCAGTTTTGGTGATGGAAGGGGGGGGTATACAAAAGATAGCCTATTTGTAAAAATACCAGGTCCATATTATGGCAAGAACAGCTTCAAATAAGCACAGAAGAAGACAGGTCGCATCATTACTTTAAGACATGAATGGTCAGTCAACACTGGAACATTTCAACGAACTTTGAAAGTTTCTTCAAGTGCAGTTGCAAAAACCATCACAGCGCTATGATGAAACTGGCTCTGATGAGGACGACACAGGAATTGGAAGACCAGAGTTACCTCTGCTGCAGAGGATAAGTTCATTAGAGTTACCAGCCTCAGAGAAGTTTGCTAGCCCAAGATGAAGATGCGTGTCACAGAGTTGCAAGTAGACAGTGCACAATCTGTGTCTGTTTTGATGTCTTCACTATTATTCTACAATGTAGAAAATAGTAAAAAATAATGAAAATCCCTTGAATGAGTATGTGTTCTAAAACTTTTGACCGGTAGTGTATGTGCTGGATTGGTCTTTTACAGTGAGTTTGTTCTTGTTTTATCATGATTTTGGCCCATTCACTCACATGAACTATTCTATTTCATTACCAATGAACCTAGCACTGAGTGTCAGCTGGCCTTACGGATGAGGTAGGKTAGGGTCACTATCATTGATAGAACCAGTGTTACAWTAAGTAACCCATAATGTTTTGCCATGCAGGAGCGAGTGGCCAGCTTTGCCCACCACCYTTGCCATAGACTTCTCCTGTGATGAACCTGGCGCACTGAGTCAAACCAGAGATCCGGAACATGAGGCCCAGAGGATCATAGGMAAGGACATCAAAGAGGAACAGAACCCTCTCAAAGGGTTCRAGGTCAGCAGATCCATTTTTCAAATAACTAGGAAATTCTTGTTAAAAAGTAGTTTAAGTGRTAGTTCACWCAAATTACAAAATCTCGATAGTTCACCCAAATTCCAAAATTACATATAGGTTTCCTTAACTTTTAAGGAGTCGATTAAAAACTAATATGTCAATATGGGTGTAATTTGGGTGAACTGTTATGAAAAGAGGAACTCATCAGAATAGGTGGTACCTGATACCTCTTTAAAATAGTAGAATTACTCGAATTATTTGATCTACTACTGACCTGTGTAATTTCCTTTTTTTTTTAGAACATGAAAGACTGTGGGGTCCCCAGAAAGCTGACTGTTAGTCAAGTTGAACAGCCTTCCAAAAGCTATGCCCGAGTCTCCTGTGACACCACCAGCAATGGCTTGACTGGAAGACTGTGTGTGGAGAGGMAAAGGTATAGACTTTCATCAGCTTCTTGTTTTTTGAAACCAGATGAAATTGTTGATGACACTTTAAGCAGACCATTAAGTTAACGTAACATTTTCTTGCTTTGCAGAAAGGACCAGACAACCCATTTGAACACTTGTTCTCCAGGTTGCCAATCAGAACTTGGTATTCAGTTGCAAAATTCTACCACATCTGCTGATAAGGTAGCTATGGACTGATTTCTGGTGTTTCTTGTGGTCTGCTACAACAGTACTAATACTTTAGAGTAAAAATCCAATGGCAATGTCCGCGTGATWAACAGGGTGTGTTGATTTTAACTGGGTTTACAACTTTGAAGGTTGTAAACATYGAGCGTGAACCCCCAGTGTACTGTAGTTTTCCTTTATCTGCAATTGGTTGAATTTGGGCCTGGATGCATCCCACTGGGTTAACCACTTCCTCCTCTTGTTCTCTCTCTTCCTCTCCCGTTTCCTAATTTCCTCTTCCTTTCTGTTGCTTGATKGTTGAAGACTCTGTCATGGCTGAAAGACAACCTTGCTATGTCAACCCCCAGCCACCACACAGCCAGTCTGAGTGGTCCAGAGGTGACTAAAAACCTGTCAGCTGATATTTACCAGGACAATGTTGTTTCGAACACGATCTGCTTAGACATGTTATAGCTTTTCATTGCATAATATTCAGTCCTTGCAATGGTACTTATCGGATTCAGAAAGTTTTACATTGGGCAATATATACTGAACAAAAATATAAATGTAAAGTGTCGGACCCAGATCCCAGGATTTTTCCATTTGCACAAAAACCTTTTTCTCTCAAATTTTRGGCACAAAMTTGTTTACATCCATGTTAGTGAGCATTTCTCATTTGCCAAGATAATCCATCCACCTGACAGGTGTGGCACATCAAAAAGCTGATTAAACAGCATAATCATTACATAGGTCCACATTGATGTGGGGACAATAAATGGCCACTCTAAAGTGTGCAGTTTTGCCACACAACACAATGCCACAGATGTTTCAAGTTTTGAGGGAGAGTGCAACTGGTATGCTGACTGCAGGTATGTCCCCCAGAGCTGTTGCCAGATAATTKAATGTCCATTTCTCTACTATAAGCCACCTCCAATGTTGTTTTAGAGAATTTGGCAGTATGTCCAGCCGGCCTCACAACCGCAGACCACGTCTAACCACGCCAACCCAGGACATCCACATCCTGCTTCTTCACCTGTGGGATCGTCTGAGACCAGCCACCCAGACAGCTGATAATACTGTGGCTTTGCACAACCGAAAGAAATTCTGCACAAACTGTCAGAAACCGTCTCAGGGAAGCTCATCTGCTTGCTCGTCATCCTCACCAGGGTCTTAACCTGACTGCAGTTCGGTGTCGTAACCGACTTCAGTGGGCAAATGCTCACCTTAGATGGCCACTGGCACACTGGAGAAGTGTGTTCTTCATGGATGAATCCCGGTTTCAAGTGGACTGGGCAGATGGCAAATAGCGTGTATGGCGTTGTGCGGGTGAGCGGTTTGCTGATGTCAACGTTGTGAACAGAGTGCCCCATGGTGTCGGTGGGGTTATGCTGTTATGCTGTTGACATCAGCAAATCGCTCAGCCACAGGCATAAGCTACGGACAACAAACAAAATTGCATTTTACCGATGGCAATTTGAATGCCATGACGAGATCCTGAGAACCATTGTCGTGCCATTCATCCGCCGCCATAACCTCATGTTTCAGCGTTAAAAGGCACAGCCCTGTGTCGCAAGGATCTGTACACAATTATTGGAAGCTGCAAATGTCCCAGTTCTTCCATGGCCTGCATACTCACCAGACATGTCATTCATTGAATGTTTGGGAATACGACAGTGTGTTCCAGTTCCCGCCAATATCCAGCAACATCGCACAGCCATTGAAGAGGAGTGGGACAGCATTCCACAGGCCACAATCAATAGCCTGATCAGCTCTATGCGAAGGAGATRTGTTTTGCTGCATGAGGAAAATGGTGGTCACACCAGATACTGACTGGTTTTCTGATCCATGCCCCTACCTTTATTAAAGGTATCTGTGACCAACAGATCCATATCTGTATTTTCAGTCATGTGAAATCCATAGATTAGGGTCTAATTAATTAATTTCAATTGAATGACTTCCTTATATGAACTGTAACTTGGTAAAACCTTTGAAATTGTTGCATGTTGCGTTTATATTTGTGTTCAGTATATGTATGATGAGATTTGCAGAGGCTATCAGAGTTGCRGTCATTAATTCTGGCAAAGGGTTTAAATTGATCTGATAAATCAAGGACACTACTTTCATTATCAGGATTATCCAATTCATTAATATAATTTACAATTCAGAAATGTTTAAATGTGACTGTTAAATGGAAAAGATTTTATTTTATCCTACAAAATGACATACTAGACTAGAGCAAACATTCATGTCCAATGCTTTGGGACAGGAAAAGCCAGGGTCAACCCAAGGCCAGCACCAAGGTTGTGTGAAGATGGAAGACCTCCTTGGCCAAGTGGAAACGTTATGGGAAGTTCTGAGGAGAAGACTTCATAGAAGCATGATTTATTCAAACAGCTCTGAGAGGATCAACTTGGAGGTATTGATTATTTGTGTCTACATACTGGTCTGGGCTTGTATTCATAGTGTCTCAAAGTATGAGTGCTGATGTAGGATCAGTTATGTATTTTAGATAATAATTAGTAAGATTATATGGATAGCGGGACCTGACTCTAGATCAGTACTCCTATTCTGAGACGATCTTTGGTCCCCAGAGGGCAATTTATGCAGCATTGAATACAAATCCATGCTATCCTTTGTAGAGGGATGACAATCATGAGACAGACAAGGATCGGCTCGAAGGACGCCTGTCAGAATACAGTGCAACCATGGAAAACGTGGAATTCTGGAGCGTCCCAGATGTCAAGGAGCTCTCTGAGACATTGGAGGAAAACGACAGAGGAATGCTGACAGAGCTGCTGCGGTGTCTTGACCAGGATGAAAACGTTGATCGTTGCGAGGTAGAGCGACAGGTAAGGTTTCAGCTTTATCCGTTTACGTGGTTTTCCAATACCGCTTTATTCATGTCCTTTTTGCAACTCTGTTTTCTCAAACCTCCGTAAAAGGTGGGGGTGTTTTTTTTCTAGATACAGACACTCCCACTAAAACTCCCATTAGACCTCAACAAGACATGGTCACTGGCCTTACAGGCAAAGCTAACCACACTCCAATTCTATCACCAGATAACTTAATAGATGAATACAACCACAATCTACCAAAATACTGAGTAATTTATTTGACTATCATGGCAGACCCTTACTGGACAAATGGATGACCAGGGGTGCATGGACTACCCTATGGAGGACCTTGGTGAAGCAGTGGAGAAAAGAGGACATTCCCTCTATCAAAGTCAAGACACCCAAGAACTTCTGAGTCAGGTAGGAGTTGATTGAACAGTTTTTTATTTGGATGTGGTCCTTTGTAGTTGGTAGAGCATGGTKCTTGCAACGCCAGGATAGTGGGTTTGATTCCCAGGACCACCCGTAAGTCAAATATGCACGCTTGACTGTTAGTCCGTTTGTACAAAAGTGTCTGCTAAATGGCATATACTGTATTATTGTTTTCTGTTGCTTTTAACAAAAAAACACCACAAATTAGCACACTGTGCTTGTAGAGTTTCGCAAACTGAACAATAGCAACAGAAACATAGCCTGATTTTACTAGCATTGACTGGTTCAAGTAGTGTAACCAGTCAATGTTCGTAAAATCAGGCTGTTTCTGTTACTTTTGTTCAGTTTGCGAAATTCTACAAGCACAAAGTGATTTTTTACCTATTAGATCAAATAAAATCTGTGACGCCCCCTCTCTTCTCTCCTTTCCTCTCCTCTCTTCTACTAGCACTCAACACTGACGCTGCACATCAACCAGCTCTTGTCCAGGTGTGCAGAGTTCAGCATGGACATTCTGGACACTGAGACAGACATGGCAGTCAGATGTGAGCCCTATAGTTCTGAACTCGAGGGACTGCAGGAGCAACAGGATGAGCTAGAGGTATATACAGTATATGTATATACACAACCGTTCAAAAGTTTGGGGTCACTTAGAAATGTCCTTGTTTTTGAAAGAAAAGCAAATTTTTTGTCCATTAAAATAACATAAAATTGATAAGGAATACAGTGTAGACATTGTTAATGTTGTAAATAACTATTGTAGCTGGAAACGGCAGATTTTTTATGGAATATCTACATAGGCGTACAGAGGCCCATTATCAGCAACCATCACTCCTGTGTTCCAATGGGACGTTGTGTTAGCTAATCCAAGTTTATAATTTTAAAAGACTAATTGATCATTAGAAAACCCTTTTGCAATTATGTTAGCACAGCTGAAAACTGTCGCCTCTTCACTGTTGACGTTGAGACTGGTGTTTTGCTGTTTAATGAAGCTGCCCCCCCCAAAAAGCTTTTCTTTCAAAAACAAGGACATTTCTAAGTGACCCCAAGCTTTTGAATGGTTGTATATACACAAACACACACACACACACACACACAGTGGCAAGAAAAAGTGTGAACCTGGATTTCTGCATAAATTTGTTTTCATGTCTTTATTGAACACACCATGTAAACATTTGTAGTGTAGGGTGGTAAAAGTATGTGAACCCTTGGATTTAATAACTGGTTGACCCTCCTTTGGCAGCAATAAACTCAACCAAATGTTTTCTGTAGTTGCGGAACAGACCTGCACTACGGTCAGAAGGAATTTTGGACTATTCATCTTTACAAAACTGTTTCAGTTCAAGAATATTCTTAGGATATCTGGTGTGAACCGCTCTCGAGGTCAGGCCACAGCATTTTAAATCGGGTTGAAGTCAGGACTCTGACTGGGCCACTCCAGAAGGCATATTTTCTTCTGTTGAAGCCATCCTGTTGTTGATTTACTTCTGTGTTTTGGATCTTTGTCCTGTTGCATCAACCAACTAATGTTTAGCTTCCATTGGCAGACAGATTTACATTTACATTTTACATTTAAGTCATTTAGCAGATGCTCTTATCCAGAGCGACTTACAAATTGGTGCATTCACCTTATGACATCCAGTGGAACGGCCACTTTACAATAGTGCATCTAAATCTTTTAAGGGGGGGGGTGAGAAGGATTACTTTATCCTATCCTAGGTATTCCTTAAAGAGGTGGGGTTTCAGGTGTCTCCGGAAGGTGGTGATTGACTCCGCAGATAGCCTTACGCAGATAGCCTTACATCTCTAGAAAAATGTCTTGATAAACTTGAGAATACATTTTTCCGTCAATGATTGCAAGCTGTCCAGGTCCTGAGGCAGCAAAGCAGCCCCAAACCATGACGCTCCCTCCACCATACTTTACAGTTGGGATGAGGTTTTGATGTTGGTGTGCTGTGCCTTTTTTTCTCCACACATAGTGTTGTGTGTTCCTTCCAAACAATTCAACTTTAGTTTATTCTGTCCACATAATATTTTGCAAAACGCGCCGTAGAACATCCAGGTGCTCTTTTACGATCTTCAGACGTGCCACAATGTTTTTTTTGGACAGCAGTGGCTTCTTCCATGGAGTCCTCCCATGAACACCATTCTTATTTAGTGTTTTAAGTATCGTAGACTCGTCAACAGAGATGTTACCATGTCCCAGAGATTTCTGTAAGTCTTTAGCTGACACTCTAGGATTCTTCTTAACCTCATTGAGCATTCTGCACTGTGCTCTTGCAGTCATATTTGCAGGACGACCACTCCTAGGGAGAGTAGCAACAGGGCTGAACTTCCTCCACTTATAGACAATTTGCCTTAACGTGGACTGATGAACATCAAGGCTTTTAGAGATACTTTTGTAACCCTTTCAAGCTTTATGCAAGTTATTAACAATTCTTAATCTTAGGTCTTCTGAGATCTCTTTTGTTCGAGGCATGGTTCACATCAGGCAGTGCTTCTTGTGAATAGCAAACTAAAGTGTTGTGAGTGTTTTTTACAGGGCAAGGCAGCTCTAACCAACATCTCCAATCTCGTCTCATTGATTGGACTCCAGGTTAGCTGACTCCTGACTCCAATTAGCTTTTGGAAAAGTCATTAGCCGAGGGGTTCACATACTTTCTCCAACCTACACTGTGAATGTTTAAATGATGTATTCAATATAGATAAGGAAAATACAATCATTTGTGTGTTATTAGTTTAAGCACATTGTGTTTGTCTATTGTTGTGACTAAGATGAAGATCAGACCAAATGTTATGACTAATTTATGCAGAAATCCAGGTAATTCCAAAGGGTTCACATACATTTTCTTGCCACTGTACATGTATAGAAAAGAGGACATTCCCTCTATCAAAGTGACGACAACCAAGAACTTGTGAGTCAGGTAGAAGTTGACTGAACAGTTTTTAATTTGGATGTGGTCCTCTGTAGCTCAGTTGGTAGAGCATGGTGCTTGCAACGCCAGGATAGTGGGTTTGATTCCCGGGATCTAATATCTGATACAATACCAGTCAAAAGTTTAGACACACCTACTCATTTAAGGGTTTTTCTTTATTTAGACTATTTCTACATTGTAAAATAATAGTGAAGACATCAAAACTTTGAAATAACACATATGGAATCATGTAGTAACCAAAAAAGTGTTAAACAAATCAAAATATATTTTATATATTTTTGAATAATCTAAGTAGCCATCCTTTGCCTTGATGACAGCTTTGCACACCCTTGCCATTCTCTCGACCAGCTTCACCTGGAATGATTTTCCAACAGTCTTGAAGGAGTTCCCACATATGATGAGCCCTTGTTGGCTGCTTTTCCTTCACTTTGCGGTCCAACTCATCCCAAACCATCTCAATTGGGTTGAGGTTGGGTGATTGTGGAGGCCAGGTCATCTGATGCAGCACTCATCACTCTACTTGGTCAAATAGCCCTTACACAGCCTGTGGGTGGGTTGGGTCATTATCCTGTTGAAAAACAAATGATAGTCCCACTAAGCCCAAACCAGATGGGATGGCGTATCGCTGAAGAATGCTGTGGTAGCAATGCTGGTTAAGTGTACCATGAATTCTAAATAAATCACAGACAGTGTCACCAGCAAAGCACCCCCACACCATCACACCTCCTCCTCCATGTTTCACGGTGGGAACTACACATGTGTAGATCATCTGTTCACCTGCTCTGCGTCTCACAAAGACAAGGCAGTTGGAACCAAAAATCTCAAATTTGGACTCATCCTACCAAACGACAGATTTCCACCGGTCCATTGCTTGAGTTTCTTGGCCCAAGCAAGTCTCTTCTTATTATTGATGTCCTTTAGTATTGTTTTTTTTTCACGCAGTCTCCTCTGAACAGTTGATGTTGATGTGTCTGTTAATTGTGAATCATTTATTTGGGCTGCAATTTCTGAGGCTGGTAAAGCTAATGAACATCCTGTGCAGCAGAGGTAAATCTGGGTCTTCCTTTCCTGTGGCGGTCCTCATGAGAGCCAGGWTCATCATAGCGCTTGGTTTTGCGTATTTCATATTGACCGACCTTCATGTCTTAAAGTAATGGAATGTCGTATCTCTTTGCTTATTTGAGCTGTTCTTGCAATAATATTGGAAAAGCATTACAGGTGAAGCTGGTTGAGAGAATGCCAAGAGTGTGCAAAGCTGTCATCAATGCAAATTGTGGCTACTTTGAAGAATCTCAAATATAAAATATATTTTGATTTGTATAACAATTTTTTGGTTACTACATGATTCCATATGTGTTATTCATAGTTTTGATGTCTTCGCTATTATTCTACAATGTAGAAAATAGTGTAAATAAAGAAAAACCCTTGAATGAGTAGGTGAGTCCAAACCTTTGACTGGTACTGTATGTATACATACACACACACACAGTTGAAGTCGGAAGTTTACATACACTTAGGCTGGAGTCATTAAAACTCTTTTTTCAACCACTAAACAAATGTCTTGTTAACAAACTATAGATTTTGCAAGTCAATTAAGACATCTACTTTGTGCATGACACAAGTAATTTTTCCAACAATTGTTTACAGACATTATTTCACTTATAATTCACTGTATTACAATACCAGTGGGTCAGAAGTTTACATACACTAAGTTGACTGTGCCTTTAAACAGTTTTGAAAATTCCAGAAAATTATGTAATGGCTTTAGAAGCTTCTGATAGGCTAATTGACATCATTTGAGTAAACTGGAGGTGTACCTGTGGATGTATTTCAAGACCTACCCTCAAACTCAGTGCCTCTTTGCTTGACATCATGGGAAAATGAAAAGAAATCAGCCAAGACCTCAGAAAAAAGTCTGGTTCATTCTTGGGAGCAATTTCCAAACGCCTGAAGGTACAGCGTTCATCTGTACAAACAATAGTACGCAAGTATAAACACCATGGGACCCCACAGCTGTCATACTGCTCAGGAAGGAGATGCGTTCTGTCTCCTAGAGATGAACGTACTTTGGTGCGAAAAGTGCAAATCAATCCCAGAACAACAGCAAAGGACCGTGTGAAGATGCTGGAGGAAACAGGTACAAAGGTGTCTTTATCCACAGTAAAACAAGACCTATATCGACATAACCTGAAAGGCCGCTCAGCAAGGAAGAAGCCACTGCTCCAAAACCACCATAAAAAAAGCCAGACTACGGTTTGCAACTGCACATGCGGACAAATATCGTACTTTTTGGAGAAATGTYCTTCGGTCTGATGAAACAAAAATAGATCTGTTTGGCCATAATGACGATCATTTTGTTTGGAGGAAAAAGGGGGAGGCTTGCAAGCCGAAGAACACCATCCCAACCGTGATGCACGGGGGTGGCAGCATCATGTTGTGGGGGTGCTTTGCTGCAGGAGGGACTGGTGCACTTCACAAAATAGATAGCATCATGAGGAAAGGAAAATTATGTTGATATATTGAAGCAACATCTCAAGACATCAGTCAGGAAGTTAAATCTTGGTCGCAAATGGGTCTTCCAAATGGGCATTGACCCCAAGCATACTTCCAAAGTTGTTGCAAAATGGCTTAAGGACAACAAAGTCAAGGTATTGGAGTGGCCAAAGCCCTGACCCCTGCTCCAAAACCACCATAAAAAATATTATAGAAAATTTGTGGGCAGAACCGAAAAAGTGTGTGCTAGCAAGGAGGCCTACAAATCTGACTGTTACACCAGCTCTGTCAGGAGAAATGGGCCAAAATTCACCCAACATATTGTAGGAAGCTTGTGGAAGGTTACCCGAAACGTTTGACCCAAGTTAAACATTTTAAAGGCAATGCTACCAAATACAAATTGAGTGTATGTAAACTTTTTTACACCTTTATTTAACTAGGCAAGTCAGTTAAGAACAATTTCTTATTTTCAATGACAGCCTAGGAACAGTGTGTTAACTGCCTTGTTTACGGGCAGAACAACAGATTTTTATTTTGTCAGCTCAGGGATTTGATCTTGCAACCTTTCAGTTACTAGTCCAACACTCTAACCACTAGGCTACCTGCTGCCCAGAAACTTCTGACCCACTGGGAATGTGATGAAAGAAATGAAGGATGAAATAAATCGTTCTCTCTTGTATTATTCTGACATTTCACATTCTTGAAATAAAGTGGTGATCCTAACTGACCTAAGACAGGGAATTTTTACTAGGATTAAATGTCAGGAATTGTGAAAMACTTTCTTTAAATGTGTATGTCCAAGGTGTATGTAAACTTCCGACTTCAACTGTACATACATACAGTCGTGGCAAAAACTTTTGAGAATGACACAAATATTAATTTCCACGAAGTTTACTGCTTTAGTGTCTTTAGATATTTTTGTCAGATGTTATTATGGAATACTGAAGTATAATTACAAGCATTTCATAAGTGTCAAAGGCTTTTATTGACAATTACATGAAGTTGATGCAAAGAGTCAATATTTGCAGTGTTGACCCTTCTTTTTCAAGACCTCTGCAATCCGCCCTGGCATGCTGTCAGTTAACTTCCGGGCCACATCCTGACTGATGGCAGCCCATTCTTGCATAATCAATGCTTGGAGTTTGTCAGAATTTGTGGGTTTTTGTTTGTCCACCCGTCTCTTGAGGATTGACCACAAGTTCTCAATGGGATTAAGGTCTGGGGAGTTTCCTGGCCATGGACCCACTTAGTTATCACTTTTGCCTTATGGTGGAATGCTGGAAAAGGCATTGTTTGTCACCAAACTGTTCCTAGATGGTTGGGAGAAATTGCTCTCAGAGGATGTGTTGGTACCATTCTTTATTCATGGCTGTGTTCTTAGGCAAAATTGTGAGTGAGCCCAATCCCTTGGCTGAGAAACAACCCCAAACATGAATGGTCTCAGGATGCTTTACTGTTGGCATGACACAGGACTGATGGTAGCGCTCACCTTGTCTTCTCCGGACAAGCTTTTTTTCCAGATGACCCAAACAATCGGAAAGGTGATTCATCAGAGAAAATGACTTTACCCCAGTCCTCAGCAGTTCAATACCTGTACCTTTTGCAGAATATCAGTCTGTTCCTGATGTTTTTCCTGGAGAGAAGTGGCTTCTTTGCTGCCCTTCTTGACACCAGGCCATCCTCCAAAAGTCTTCGCCTCACTGCGCGTGCAGATGCACTCACACCTGCCTGCTGCCATTCCTGAGMAAGCTCTGTACTGGTGGTGCCCTGATCCCGCAGCTGAATCAACTTTAGGAGACGGTCTTGGCAGTTGCTGGACTTTCTTGGGCGCCCTGAAGCCTTCTTCACAACAATTGAACCGCTCTCCTTGAAGTTCTTGATGATCCGATAAATTATTTATTTAGGTGCAATCTTACTGGCAGCAATATCCTTGCCTGTGAAGCCCTTTTTGTGCAATGCAATGATGACGGCACGTGTTTCCTTGCAGGTAACCATGGTTGACAGAGGAAGAACAATGTTTCCAAGCACCACCCTCCTTTTGAAGCTTCCAGTCTGTTATTCGAACTCAATCAGCATGACAGAGTGATCTCCAGCCTTGTCCTCGTCAACACTCACACCTGTGTTAACGAGAGAATCACTGACATGATGTCAGCTGGTCCTTTTGTGGCAGGGCTGAAATGCAGTGGAAATGTTTTTGGGGGATTCAGTTCATTTGCATGGCAAAGAGGGACTTTGCAATTCATCTGATCACTCTTCATAACATTCTGGAGTATATGCAAATTGCCATCATACAAACTGAGGCAGCAGACTTTGAAAATTAATATTTGTGTCATTCTCAAAACTTTTGGCCACGACTGTACATACATTCATACATTCATACACTACCGGTCAAAAGTTTTATAACACCTACTTATTCAAGGGTTTTTCTTTATTTTTTATATTTTCTACATTTTTGTGCCTTATGGGTCTCCCAGTCATGGCTGTGTCCCAGGCTGTGATCGAACCCGGGTCTGGGATCGAACCCGGGTCTGTAGTGTTGCCTCAAGCACTGCGATGCAGCGCCTTAGACCGCTGCTCCACTTGGGAGGCCGGCCTCCATCATTCTTAAATGGAAGAAGTTTGGAACCACCAAAACTCTTCCTAGAGCTGGCCGCCCAGACAAAAACTGAGCAATCAGGGGAGAAGGGCCTTGTTCAGGGAGGTGAACAAGAACCCAATAGTCACTTTGACAGAGCTCCAGAGTTTCTCTGTGGAGATGGGAGAACATTCCAGAAGGACAACCATGTCTGCAGCACTCCTCCAATCAGGCCTTTAATGGTAGAATGGCCAGATGGAAGCCACTCCTCAGTAAAAGGCACATGACACCCCACTTGGAGTTTGCCAAAAGGCACCAAAGGACTTGGACCATGAGAAACAAGATTCTCTGGTCTGATGAAACCAAGATTGAATTCTTTGGCCTGAATGCCAAGCGTCACTTCTGGAGGAAACCTGACACCATCTTTATGGTGAAGCATGGTGGGGGCAGCATCATGCCGTGGGATGTTTTACAGAGGCAGGGCCTGGGAGACTAGTCAGGATCGAGGCGAAGATGAACAGATCAAAGTACAGAGAGATCCTTGATGAAAACCTGCTCCAGAGAACTCAGGACCTTAGACTGGGGCGAAGGTTCACCCTCAAACAGGACAACGACCCTAAGCACACAGCCAAGACAATACAGGAGTGGCTTCGGGACAAGTCTCAATATCCATGAGTGGCCCAGCCAGAGGCCGGACTTGACCCTGATTGAACATCTCTGGAGAGACCAGAAAATAGCTGTGCAGCGACGCTCCCCTTCCAACCTGACAGAGCTTGAGAGGATCTGCAGAGAAGAATGGGAGAAACTCCCCAAATACAGGTGTGCCAAGCTTGAGGCATCATACCCAAGAAGACTCGAGGCTGTAATCATAAAAACATGTTTTTGCTTTGGGGTACTGTGTGTAGACTGATGAGAGGSGGGGAAACAAATTCATCCTTTTTAGAATAAGTCTAATGTAACAAAATGTGGAAAAAGTCAAGGGGTCTGAATACTTTCTGAATGCAGATATTGTGTATGCTTCAGTTTGCTTTAACTCTCTATTGCATTGTATTCAACTTTTTTTCTTTGAATTGTCAGATCTCATCTCAGATTCAGACTTTACACTTGTGTTAAAATTCCGAACATCATTAATAAAGGGATAGTCCTCTCAAACTATCCAGCAGATACCCGTCAATAGTGTATGCTTGGCTATCCAGTCATGGTACATGATGAGTTCAATCATACTAGCCATGGTAGCCCTCTATAGAATGAAAGACCTGAAAAAAATATTGATTTTGTTTTCATAGCAGAATGCAACCCTATGTCCATTATCTAGCAATAGATTATGACAGGCGTTATTAGTTCAGAACTCGCTAAATTTGATTGGTTTTGAGCCTCTGTCAGGCTTAAACTCTGATGCAAGAATATTCAAGTCACCTGCAAAAGTGTAATTGTTCCACATAAAACATACAGTATGATCTTCTTTCAGAAGGACTATCAGGTCATAAAAGAGGAGGTGGAAGAGATGGAGGGACTGGCTTTGCGACTACAGGTCCTCCTACCTGACATGACAGGGGCTTTGGGGGAGGACATCCATGCGACCCAGCAAGCTTGGGAGGAGTTGGGCTGGAGCATGGCAGAGAACCAATGCAACCTCCAACAATTTCAGCAACTGCAAGACTTTCTTAGGGCCTACCTGGCCATGATGTGAGCAATTACACATACAGTATGATGTCAAATATTGTTCTTGGTACAATTGGTTCTTGATACAACTGAAATGTTGTTCCTGTTTTGTTCTGAATAATGCACATGTATATGTTAAGTGCTCATGAATATGCGTATTATGTTTATTGTAATAACCACAATGTACTTACTGACGCCCCCCCCCCTCTCTCTTTCTTTCTCTCTCTCTCGCTCTGATGTTTCCCCTACAGCTCATGGACAGAGGACACGCAGACTTGCATTTTCTCAGAGGCTTCAGTCCAGCAGTGGAGATTGGCAGAATCGAGTGTTCCATCTGAGCTAGATCTGAGGATAGAGCAGAAGTTTGACGAGTTTGACAAGCTCGCTGCTGCTGGGCAGAAGCTTATCAAGGAGCGACATCA
Organism: Salvelinus sp. IW2-2015; assembly: GCF_002910315.2. Lineage (NCBI taxonomy): Eukaryota > Metazoa > Chordata > Actinopteri > Salmoniformes > Salmonidae > Salvelinus > Salvelinus sp. IW2-2015. Next base: position 129,746 of record NW_019942874.1, on the reverse strand, counting down.
CTTGGCAGATATTGTGAGTTCTTTTACAACAGGGGTCACAAACATATTTTCCCCCTGTGGACCACAGCCTTTGAAAAGACTGTGATTAACTCAATGATTTGTACTTTCACTTGTTTTAAAAAATTGAACTAGTCTAGTTGCACAAACCCCAATGACCCAACCATTAGAAGAGACTGAAAATATCTGGCAACTGTTTTATACAGATAAAGGAGAGGACTGAGGAACTGCAAAGCATTCTGGGATGGATCCTGGTGTACTGGAGGGCACAGAAAGACCAGCTGGGTCGGGAGAGGTCAAGCGATTCAAGAAGTGATGACCCTCAAGGAGACGCAACCAGATTTTCACAAGGTCAACCCCAGGTAGGATATCCCTGCTACCCCCTAAAAAAGGTATAACAATTATAATAATGAAAAATGAATACATTTACAGAATATCCCTGCTTTCACACCAATATGATATTTATTCTTTATAACAAATTCTTTCAGAACAATACCATTGTTCTATTGAAATTAGACACATTTAACGCACTGAACTACATCGCTGTTGTGAAGCTACCGTAATAATGTGTATAGAAGACCAAATGCTTTCTGATTATATTCTACCTGCCCAAATCTTTGGTTTTCTTTGCAGAATCTATCCTCTCTGGCAGAACACAACAAGTCCTCTGAAAGCCTGTCCACAAAGCACAGGCTCATGGTGGCGAGCCAGTTTGAAGGACCACAAAAATCCCAAGCAGGGATAGGTCACCATGCAGAAAACTTTGCCAAGCCAGTAAACGTAACACCACACGTCCCCTTGGATGTGGCAGTCAACTCGCCCAGCATTATCCTTGAAGAGCCCTGTGCTACTGTCACCCCACTGGGCAGCAGCATCAACCTCATCCTCAGTTTTGACCAACAGCCACCAGGGGGCGGTCTGCAACAGGGTCCAGTGGAGCCAAAGCAGGCGGTGGAACCTGTGCATAGGGTGAGTACAGATCACCACATATTCATATCTACATACCACAAGACAACATCAACCAAATTAAAAAGGGAGTACGCAAAGTTTTGGACAACCGTCAGATTTGAATTCTGTTGCTGTTGATGTCTGTAAGCAGGTAGTTGACCCAACGTGTATAATGATGTTATACTGTCAAGTCTACCGAAAAGGCACAAATACACTACATGGCCAAATTAGTGGATTCAGCTATTTCAGCCACACCCGTTGCTGACAGCTGTATAAAATCGAGCACACAGCAATGCAATCTCCGTAGACAAACATTGGCAGTAGAATGGCTCGTACTGAAGAGCTCAATGACTTTCAGTGTGGCACCATCATAGGATGCCACCTTCCAAACAAGTCAGTTTTCACATTTCTGCCCTGGTCAACTGTAAGTGGAAACATCTAGGAGCAACAACGGCTCAGCCATGAAGTGGTAGGCCCCACAAGCTCACAGAACAAGACCGCCGAGTGCGTAAGCGTGGGAAAATCGTCTCGCCTTGGTTGCAACATTCACTACCGAGTTCAAACTGCCTCTGGAAGCTATGTCAGCACAATAACTGTTTATCGGGAGCTTCATGAAATTGGTTTCCATGGCCGAGCGGCCGCACACAATCACACTTCACCATCTGGCAGTCTGACAAACAAATCGGGGTTTGGCGGATGCTACCTGCCCCAATGCATAGTGCCAATTGTAAAGTTTGGTGGAGGAGGAATAATGGTCTGGGGCTGTTTTTCATGGTTCAGCCTAGGCCCCTTAGTTACAGTGAAGGGAAATCTTAACACTACAGCATACAATGACATTCTAGACGATTTTGTGCTTCCAACTTTGTGGCAACAGTTTGGGGAAGGCGCTTTCCAGTTTAAGCATGACAATGCCCCCATGCACAAAGCGAGGTCCATATAGAAATGGTTTGTCGAGATCGATGTGGAAAAACTTAACCGGCCTGCACATAGCCCTGAACTCAACCCCATCGAACACCTTTAGGATGAATTGGAATGACGAATGGCGAATGTGGCTGAATGGAAGCAAGTCCCCGCAGCAATGTTCCAATATCTAGTGGAAAGCCTTCCCAGAAGAGTGGAGGCTGTTATAGCAGCAAAGGTGGGGACCAACTCCATATCAATGCCCATGATTTGGAATGAGATGTTCGAGAGCAGGTGTCCACATACTTTGTAGTGTAGTGTATTTCAAGGCCGATAAACCTATCCCCACAGCTAATAATACAAAAAAATCTTGTAGAACCTCAAGACGTTCAGGCACATTTCTACTGTGTTTAACTTAAAAAGCTTTAGATTGGGACTGGGATAGGGAGAGCTGATCCTAATGGCTTAGAGCAGCTATTAGTAAAGGAATGTGCTGTAAGATTTCTGTCAGGTCCCCCATTCCAGAAGTGGTATTTCATCAACTTGGCTCACACTCAGTGGATTAGTCATGGTCAAGCCATTGCCACTGCAGCTGGGTATGAGACCACCTCATCTCCATGTGATTTTCACAAGGTTTGCGGAATGTAAGATCCCATTTTGAAGGCTTGCAGCTGAAGTGATGTCTTAAAATAACGTACAGTATTTTTATACAGAATCAACTACATATTTCATAAAGTGTGCACGAGTATCAGAAATTGGTTCTCCGTAAATGAATCTAAGATGTCTTTGATCATGATTGCATAAGCATTTAATTTCAAGGAACATGAAGGTCACATTTTGCAGAGTTTTGTATTTGAATACATCTAATTATCTTAATCTTTTTCAGGTGAGCACCTATCTGCAAGTCACAGATGGAAGTCCTGTTTTTGAAGATGTGGCATCGTCTCATGTTACTGACACGAGCCACGTGTCAACCACCTTTTCCACAAGCTCAATCAACGCTACTTTCATACCCCAAGTCAGGACTGTCTTGCTCCCCACCTTGCCCAGAACCAGTTCCACCTCTACCTTAAACCTGAAGGGACTGATGAAGAGGAGGAAGAAAATGACACACAGGCACACTGTGACTGGAATTGTCGCAATGCCCAAGCCAGAGGGGGTTACTACCGTGCCCATCGGTGCCACACACAGAGCTTACACCTGGCCACTGGAGGATAAGAAGGAATGCCATGCCACACAAGGGAGTCCAGTTAATACAGAACTCCAACTGTATATCAAAAATAATTCTGTGGTGAGTGTCATGGATGGCAACTCTTCAGGCACGTCAAGCATTCCTCCCGTTCCTACCATCCAGGGGCATTTCTTGCATGGGCCCAATGAGATGACCATTAGGCAAGACAAGAGCCACTATGGCGTTATCCGTCTTGGGTCGATGTTGAGTTTTGACCTGCCCAAGGATTGGGGGAAAATCTCACAGATAATTGCAAAAGACCTCACACCTGAGAAAGTGCCTTTTGAAGCCAATGTGGACCATGCCAGTCCACCTTTGAATCTGTACAGACCATCAGGCTCAAACACACTCGGTCAGACTCACGTATTGTCCAAAGTAATTGKACAGACTTTCGACCTCAGTCCAGAGAAGGAAAGGCATCTTGAAGCTGATGGGGACTGTAGACCGTCAGGCTCAAATACACTCAGTCGAACTCAGAAAGTGATTGGGCAGAATTTCACCCTCAGTCCAGGGGAGGAAAGTATATGCGAAACAGGGGACTTTGCTGTTCAAAATGGTTCACCTTTGAATCTATATAAATTGGCAGACTCAAATACACTCAGTCAGACTCACAAAGTGATTGGACATACTTTTGCCCTCAGTCCGAAAGAAGAAAAGAGCTGCGAAATAGCTAGGCAGGACTCGCAGAAGGTCAGCTCAGAGTCTGTTTCTCTTTTGGTTCAGTGTATCTCGCTACCTGAGAAAGACGACGTCTATCACGACCTCAGAAGCGCCACAAGGAGTCCTGCCCTTGCTGCTGGAAATGAGAACATTTTCTCCAGCACTGTTGGCATCCATGATGAGGATAAGGTCGAGATTTCCATTCCAGTAGCCATTTTGGACTCTAAAAAGCAACACACTGAACCAAACTGCAGCAGCTCGATGATGGATGACCACGCCCGCACTGAACCATCACAGAACCACAAGCACAACTGTTTAAGTGTTCACACTAAGATTCAAGACCTCAATAACCACATATACATCCCTTCTGCAAAGAGGCAATTCGCTTTCCAAAGTGACCTTCGAGTTGTAGAGATCAAGGGCTTGTCTACTGTGTCTGAAGACTCCACATGGATGGGTGTGCGCAGTTCTGGACGAGTCATTGTGTGCTCTGAGGACAACTGTTGCGTGTGCTCCGACAGTCCCGCACCAATGATGGTACTGGGAAAAGAAACTTCACCCAAAAGAGAACCAGATCATATTCATCCTGATCATTGGCAGTTTGAGGAGGAGGAAGAGGAGCTGGAGGATATTTGGAATTGCACAGACCGTGAAAGAGCACCTTGAATTACTGTGGTCCCAAACTCTGAGGTACGTAGATAAACAAAAGTATCCATCTTATAGTTTGTGGTCACTTAGAAATGTCCTTGTTTTTGAATGAAAGCACATTTTTTGTCCATTAAAATACCATTAAATTAATCAGAAATACAGTGTAGACATTGTTCATGTTGTAAATGACTATTGTTGCTGGAAACAGCAGATTTTGATGCGATATCTATGTAGGCGTACAGAGGGCCATTATCAGCAACTGTGTTCCAATGGCACGTTGTGTTAGCTAATCCAAGTTTATCATTTTAAAAGGTAATTATTAGAAAACCCTTTTGCAATTATGGTAGCACAGCTGAAAACTGTGGTTCTGATTAAAAAAGCAATAAAACTGGCCTTCTTTAGACTAGTTGAGTATCTGGAGCATCAGCATTTGTGGATTCGATTACAGGCTCAAAATGGCCAGAAACAAAGAACTTCCTTCTGAAACTCGTCAGTCTATACTTGTTCTGAGAAATGAAGGCCATTCCATGCAAGAAATTGCCAAGAAACTGAAGATCTTGTACAACGCTGAGTACTACTCCCTTTACAGAACAGCGCAAACTGGCTCTAACCAGAATAGAAAGAGGAGTGGGAGGCCCCGGTGCACAACTGAGCAAGAGGACAAGTACATTGGAGTGTCTAGTTTGAGAAACAGACGCCTCACAAGTCCTCAACTGGCAGCTTCATTAAATGATACCCGCAAAACACCAGTCTCAACGTTAACAGTGAAGAGGCGACTCCGGGATGCTGGACTTCTAGGCAGAATTGCAAAGAAAACGACATCTCAGACTGGCCAATAAAAATAAAAGATTAAAATGTGCAACAGCACACAGACACTGGACAGAGGAACTCTGCCTAGAAGGCAAGCATCCCGCAGTCGCCTCTTCACTGTTAACGTTGAGACTGGTGTTTTGCGGGTATTATTTTATTGCTTCTTTAATCAGAACAGTTTTCAGCTGTGCTAACATAATTGCAAAGGGGTTTTCTAATGATCAATTAGCCTTTTAAAATGATAAACTTGGATTACCTAACACAACGTGCCATTGGAACACAGGAGTGATGGTTGCTGATAATGGGCCTCTGTACGCCTATGTAGATATTCCATAAAATAATCAGCYGTTCCCAGCTACAACAGTCATTTACAACATTAATAATGTCTACACTGTATTTTTGATAAATTTTATGTTATTTTAATTGACCAAAAATGTGCTTATCTATCAAAAACAAGGACATTTCTAATTGATCCCAAACTTTGTAATGGTAGTGTATCTGCACTTAAAACACACACACACACACACAAAATGCATCTGTGTAATATAAATACAGTCGTGGCCAAAAGTTGAGAATGACACAAATATTAATTTTCAAAGACTGCTGCCTCAGTTTGTATGATGGCAATTTGCATATACTCCAGAATGTTATGACGAGTGATCAGATGAATTGCAAAGTCCATCTTTGCCATGCAAATGAACTGAATGCCCCAAAAAACATTTCCACTGCATTTCAACCCTGCCACAAAAGGACCAGCTGACATCATGTCAGTGATTCTCTCGTTAACACGGGTGTGAGTGTTGACGAGGACAAGGCTGGAGATCACTCTGTCATGCTGATTGAGTTCGAATAACAGACTGGAAGCTTCAAAAGGAGGGTGGTGCTTGGAAACATTGTTCTTCCTCTGTCAACCATGGTTACCTGCAAGGAAACACGTGCCGTCATCTTTGCTTTGCACAAAAAGGTCTTCACAGGCAAGGATATTGCTGCCAGTAAGATTGCACCTAAATCAATCATTTATCGGATCATCAAGAACATCAAGGAGAGCGGTTCAATTGTTGTGAAGAGGGCTTCAGGGCGCCCAAGAAAGTCCAGCAACCACCAGGACCGTCTCCTAAAGTTGATTCAGCTGCGCGATTGGGGCACCACCAGTACAGAGCTTGCTCAGGAATGGCAGCAGGCAGGTGTGAGTGCATCTGCACGCACAGTGAGGTGAACACTTTTGGAGGATGGCCTGGTGTCAAGAAGGGCAGCAAAGAAGCCACTTCTCTCCAGGAAAAACATCAGGGACAGACTGATATTCTGCAAAAGGTATAGGGATCGGACTGCTGAGGACTGGGGTAAAGTCATTTTCTCTGATGAATCCCCTTTCCGATTGTTTGGGGCATCCGGAAAAAAGCTTGTCCGGAGAAGACAGGGTGAGCGCTACCATCAGTCCTGTTTCATGCCAACAGTAAAGCATCCTGAGACCATTCATGTGTGGGGTTGCTTCTTAGCCAAGGGAGTGGGCTCACTCACAATTTTGCCTAAGAACACAGCCATGAATAAAGAATGGTACCAACACATCCTCTGAGAGCAACTTCTCCCAACCATCTAGGAACAGTTTGGTGACAAACAATACCTTTTTCAGCATGATGGAGCGCCTTGCCATAAGGTAAAAGTGATAACTAAGTGGCTTGGGGAACAAAACATCGATATTTTGGGACCGTGGCCAGGAAACTCCCCAGACCTTAAACCCATTGAGAACTTGTGGTCAATCCTCAAGAGGCGGGTGGACAAACAAAAACCCACAAATTCTGACAAACTCCAAGCATTGATTATGCAAGAATAGGCTGCCATCAGTCAGGATGTGGCCCAGAAGTTAATTGACAGCATGCCAGGGCGGATTGCAGAGGTCTTGAAAAAGAAGGGTCAACACTACAAATATTGACTCTTTGCATCAATTTCATGTAATTGTCAATAAAAGCYTTTGACACTTATGAAATGCTCGTAATTATACTTCAGTATTCCATAGTAACATCTGACAAAATTATCTAGACACTGAAGCAGCAAACTTTGTGGAAATGAATGTGTCATTCTCAAAAGTTTTTGCCACAACTGTACATTCTTGCATCAATTTTTCTACGCACAAAGCAACTGATTTCTGAGGTGGCTCTTTTCCACATATGCAAGTTTGAGGTGTGAGTTGGGTAAATGCAATGGCTTATGAATCAATAGCACCGTCTGATGGATACTCAAAGAAGSAACAAAAAATAAATTGATAAGCATTTCCACACAGAAATATTAGGGATTAGGTAGGTCTGAATCATGCATTGATAAGCAGAAATAACATCAGTTTCTCTTGATGAGTTTCATGATCCTAATTCTCATGAAATATGCATACATTTGTACATCATAAAATCATTTTGACCATATGCTGACAGTCAATTGGTTTCATGATGATCAAGAATTCTCATAAAATACACACACACTCACTGCAAAGTGTAGCCTAAGTAAATAAATAAAAGTGATTTAGATTTCAGACTTTTACACTTCAATTCTAAATCAGTTTTACATGGACACCGCATTAGGAAAATATTGTAGTGTATGTATGTCTGTTTTAACACAGATATAGCCTGAACATTTTGAGTGAACCATTGTCTGAAATAGATTGAACTGGTTTTGCCTTGAACAACTCAATTTTAATCTTTAACGTATTTTCATGATGTTCCTTCTCCCACCAGGTGGTGGCAATGCCACACTGACCAGTGACCAACCAGCCAGAGATGAAAGTGGCCCTAAACATAAAGCGTCTCAGAGTAGGAGTGCTGATCTAGGATTAGTTTGCCTTTTAGAACAAAATTAATAAGATTATGTGGACAGATCCTAGATCAGCACTCCTACTCTGAGATGCTTTGTGGGATACAGACACAGATCTAGGATCAGCTTATTCTCCCCCTTTTCCAACTTTGACTCCATGGACTTTTACTTCACATTGCCTCAGTGACATTAGAGGATCATCGTGTGCAAGCAGCAGTGATGGAAAAAGTACTCAATTGTCATACATTAATAGAAAATGACTCAAGTAAAAGTGAAAGTCACCCAGTAACATATTACTTGAGTAAAAGTCCAAAAAGTATTTGGTTTTAAATATACTTAAGTATCAAAAGTAAATGGAATTACTAAAATGTACTTAAGTCTCAAAAGTATAAACCATTTCAAATTCCTAATAATAAGCAAACCAGATGGCACAATTTGAAAATAAATGTTTTATTTAACAGATAGCCAGGGGCACACGCCAACCCTCAGACATAATTTACAAACTAAGCATTTGTGTTTAGTGAGTCCGCCAGATCAGAGGCAGTAGGGATGACCAGGGATGTCTTGGAAAGTGTGCAAATTGGACCATTTTCCTGTCAAAATGTAAGAAGTACTTTGAGTGTCAGGGAAAATGTATGGAGTAAAAAGTACATTATTTTCTTTCATGTAGTCAAATTAAAAGTTGGCAAAAATATAAATAATAAAGTACAGATACCCCCAAAAACTACTTAAGTAGTATTTAAGTATTTTTACTTAAGTACTTTACACCACTGGCAAGCAGTCTGCAAGAATCTCACTACAGGAGACTGAAAACATCCATACAAGACCAAAGGAGTCATGAATGTATTGTGATGCCACATTGTACAAAAGGATTCATGTCTTCTTCTTTTTTCTGTGTAATGCTTTGATGGGAATGGTTCTTTAATAAGGGAAATTGGCTAGAATTCCCCATTTTAAACTCTTAACTGGGATTTCGACTAGGTATCATCCCTTTAATTTTTTTACCAGGTAAGTTGAACACATTCTCATTTACAGCAACGACCTGGGGAATAGTTACAGTGGAGAGGAGTGGGGGATGAATGAGCCAATTGGAAGCTGGGGATGATTAGGTGGCCATGATGGTATGAGTGCCAGATTGGGAATTTAGCCAGGACATCAGGGTTAACACCCCTACTTTTATGATACGTGCCATGGTATGTTTAGTGACCACAGAGAGTCAGTACACCCGTTTAACTTCACATACCAAAGATAGATTTCCACTCAATAATTGATGGACGTCAATGGCCAATGGAGGGCCGAAGCACTACAGTCTTCTTTGTGACTCTTTCCATTGGTTACTGGCTGTTAACACGACTTGAGTATATGATACAACATAAAACAATATAACATTACTGTATTGAAGAAATCAGACATGTAGGGTCACAAATAGTGCAATACACTGAACTGAATGGACTTACCCCATTGAATACCATACAAGATGATCAAAATGTATTTGCTCTGTCTCTAATGCCACTTGGTGTCTTATTTCTTTCAACTGTGTATGAATTGCATGCAGGGCACATAAAGAAACTGCTATTTTAATCTGCTGTACAGTAGACTATCACTTATAATTTTAATCACTTTTGTAAAAAAAAATAATAATAAAGCAAAGAATTTGCAGTCTCTGTTCATATTGAATTGAAGTGGTTTGTCAGTTCATTAGTTGTAATAGAGATACCTTTTTCAGGTTATCATGAAGTTCAACCTCTCATACCCGTTCAATGAATTTGAAGTATATAGGAAGATTGGCTTTAGGCGTAGATATTTTAGATGGTCAGGCTCAGATATATTCACTTTATTACTGTTACAAAAAGCAAGCCAACTTGTAGTCCAATTCGTGGCTCAGCAAACTTCCAGATGGGGCCAGTAATGGACCATTTAAAAGCCTTCATTTATATAGGCTACTTTATGTGAACACAATCTAGGCCATTACGTAATTCATTGTCGAGCAGCACAGGAAAGATAATGTGTCACTACTATTATTTATGCTCATTTTTCATTACTGTATGCTCATTCTTTCTGCATTATTTGTGTATATGTTTCAGTAATTACAAGTGATGATTGACATCTCAGAGAACAAACGAGCATCAACGTCACGGTAGACAGCCTATCCCTAAACAAATGACCGCATGGGGGAGGCGGGACTTCTTCCGATTCTGCCAGCGCGACTCAACAGAAACTAGTTGTATTACACACAGCTAGGCCTATTGATACAGTTCATGAATTGTAGGGACGGGGCTTTGTCTAGTTACAATTGCATAAAGTCACTGATAAACACAGTTTATTCTTCAACTAGGATGTTAAGCCTGCAAGTTAATCGTTTTGGATAAAATGGGATTGGAGTTATCTAGATCTCGTCGGAGGTAAGATATTTTTCATTGAGGTGTTGCTTTTTTTTTGTTGTTGAAGTAATTCGATTAAAGTAGCCAAACTTATAAGAATAACACTTTGGCATAAGTTGGTATCAACCGAATGCTACTTTATAAGTCGGCCTGACCATCTAAATCTGGTGTCGAATGGTAAAAACAACAGCGAGATCTGAAAAGGGTCTTCGATTCTATTGTGCTGCGAGTTCGCTCTCAACAGCGGGCTCTCTAGCCCAAATTACATTAACTTTTCATTAGAAGCAAAACACCGTTCATAAATTATAAACTGGACTGATATTTTGTAGCCATAATTGATAGGATACTGCTTCGTGATTCTACGAATATCATTGCTCGCGCAACTTCAACTTATTTCCTTTGAGTCCAATTTTGATTGTTTGCAAAACTCACTGCATGTTCTGTTGGATTCAAAGGTAAGAAGTAAAAACAGTGGTGCCTGGAGAAGTGGGTATACAAACATTTTGCCAAAATTACACTTAACATTTTTGTGAATAATTCTGAGAAACAGTGACATACACACCTAAAATTATAAATCCCATATTGGTCTTTGTCAGGACAAGCTGTGCATGTAAGCTAAAGTCGTCCATATACTTCCCATCTGGAACAGTTCGTGCATATATTAACACATTTGACGTTTGTCAGTTCATTCGCACATTTCTTTTCTTGAGGGTAGCCGAAGATAACGCCCCATTCATTAATGATTGGTCAACAGTAGGGATTCCCAATGAATTGTTTGTAATTCAAGGACTAATGGTTTTATGCAACAAAAAAAAATAATTGAAAAATACTGCACCAAACATCTTAGTTGTAAAATTGCTCAACTACGATCTCCTTGACAAAAGTTAAAATTAATGACATTTCTTCAGTTATTTTAGATTAATTCAGACTATTTTGAGGAAGTGTATCTGGCTACGGCGTTCCAAGATACGGCTTTTTTCTTGTTTTTCAAGCGAAGGTCTTATAAGGGAGTATGCAAGCACCCTCGTTTGGTTCGCCTAGCCGAAGCATGCAGAAGGCGTAAAGGTGTCTGCATGTTTCCCGTCCGAAATAATGACATTTTGTGATGTTTTGGTCTTCAGCGAGGGTTTCTTCGGCTGTTCGTGCGCACAATTTTTTTTGAGGCAAGCCGAATTTCTGTAGCCAGTCTACGCCCCTTTTGTCGGTCATTGGTCAACAGTAGGGATCCTCAAATTAAGTGTGTTTTTTGTCATTCAATGATAGACGACTTGTTATCATGCATATTTTTTCACTTGAGAAATACTGCACCAAAAAACTTTGTTGTATTTCAAATTGCGAGATTAAGATCTCCTCAATTAAAAATTCTAAATTAATGACAGATTTCTTGAGTTATCWAAGATTCATTCTGACGATTTGAGGAAGTGTATGGCTACTCGCTATGGCAACTCAAGATGGACAAACAGTACATTTGCTGCTTTATGCTTGTTTTAAGCGAAGGTATTTTAAGGGAATATGAGAGCACACTCGTTTTGCAAGGTGCCAGCTGAACTGAAGCATGCGAAAGCCTTGATAGTTAGCCCTTGATCATGATTCCGTTCCTTTACATTTCACATAAGTCATTGGATGAAGGCGTCATCTGTACGGGGGAGTTTTGTTATGAGCCCCGACACTCGTTCTGAACTTGAAAAAAATWAAATATTTCACCTTTATTTAACCAGGTAGGCCAGTTGAGAACAAGTTCTCATTTACAACTGTGACCTGGCTAAGATAAAGCAAAGCAGTGCGAATCAAACAACAACACAGAGTTACACATGTGTAACAGTTTAACTTTAGTCCGTCCCCTCGCCCCGGGCGCAAACCAGGGACCCTCTGCACACATCAACAACAGTCACCCACRAAGCATCGTTACCCATCGCTCCACAAAAGYCGCGGCCCTTGCAGAGCAAGGGGAACCACTACTTCAAGGTCTCAGAGCAAGTGACGTCACCGATTGAAAGGCTATTAGCGCGCACCACCGYTAACTAGCTAGCCATTTCACATCGGTTACAGATGGAATAAAAAAACATGCAGTCAATAATACAATAGAAAGGTCTATATTCAGGTTGTGCAAATGAGGTAGGATAAGGAGGGTGAGGCAATAAACAGGCCATAGTGGCGAAATAATTACAATATAGCAATTAAACACTGGAGTGATAGATGTGCAGAAGATGAGTGTGCAAGTAGAGATACTGGGGTGCAAAGGAGCAAAATAAATAACAGTATGGGGGATGAGGTAGTTGGATGGGCTATTTACAGATGGGCTATGTACAGGTGCAGTGATCTGTGAGCTGCTCTGACAGCTGGTGCTTAAAGTTAGTGAGGGAGATATGAGTCTCCAGCTTCAGTGATTTATAAAAAAAAATGTTGCAGTTCGTTCCAGTCATTGGCAGCAGAGAACTGGAAGGAAAGGCAGCCAAAGTAGGAATTGTCTTTGGGGGTGACCAGTGAGATATACCTGCTGGAGCGCGTTCTTCAGGTGGGTGCTGCTTAACATGCATTGCTTGTGGTACAGTTTTGGAAGTATAACGACCTTATCTTTCATATCAACGAGAAACGTTCAATTGATACACACCTTTTTATAGGGTTAGTGTTCCCACAAGGCCATATCGCCGTGTTACAGCAAGTGTTTACAGAAGAAATACGTAAGACAGAGGGACCGCTGTGTTATTTAGTTATCTAGCATGCTCCGAACACCTGTGTGTGTAATGGAAGAAGGCTGCTTGAAACGTCACATTGGCTACAACTGTGATAAAGCTGGTTAAAACAGTGTGTTTTGCGTTTGTGAAATAATTTTGTTGGGATATGAAAGTAAAGGGGTTTATGTTTCTAGGACCGTATTGCATTTAGATGGTGCATTTGGCTGTTTTGGCAGCCAGAGCCAGTCTACCTCTGAAAATAACATGAGGTCCTTTGACCTTTAGGAGTAACGGTAACGTTAGGCTTCTTAAGAGTACATCTTGGGCCTGCTAATAGTAGACCTACTATTGAAACTCATAAATAAGTCTGTCAACTGAGTCAGAAATTCACAGGTTTCAGATTTGCGCCATGTTTTTCTCTCAAGTTTTCGCTCTCACACTTTAAAAAATAAATAAATAGAAGATCTAATGTTGTTTTTCTAAGTCCACAAAATGCGTAAACCACATCAGAAGACAACTTTTGAGATCTGGGAAAAATCTAAGACATTTTCTATTTTTGAATGCAGTTACCCTTTATTTCAAGGGCTCTGGTACCTAACACTGTGTGTGGTTAGTGGTGTTTCTGTAGCACATGAGATGGACTTTGCAAAACAAATGGCTACTGGCTTGATAATAATAATCGTGATATTATTTTGCAAGGTAGGCATAGGCTACATTGTTGCTAGGTAATGTTTAATTGAGAAGGTTTTTGGGAAAGCCTTTCAATCTACCTGAAGACGCTTAGGCCTATCATTAGCATTGCTATATTTTTCCTGTTCTTTAATTGTTTGAAACCTGGACATTTTAATTTCATATTATGAGGCATTTCTTACCTCGCTTCAAAGTAGCCTATAGCCAAAATTGATTTTATAAAGCTTTCCTCATATGCGTTTTCCTGTTCAATTGGTTTTCCTTCCACTTTTTTTCATTGTCTAGCAGCCAAAGGCATTGTCCTAGTCATATTAGCAACCCGTGATGGTTGTTTCATCTTTAGATCCCTTTCTACATTTCAAATGGATATTTCCGTCTCTGATGGTATGCATCCTGGGCATTAAGAAGTGAATATACGCAATGACCACTGAAAAATAAATGGTTATACGCCGTATACTTGCGTAGCCAATTTGAGAAGGCATAGTGGTGTATACTTGCGTATACCCTCCACTACACCACTATGCCTTCTCAAATTGGCTAAGTTTGCTCTACACAACATTTTGTATAGTTTCTAATGAAACTGTCCTAAGTGTGTAGGCTGTTGCTAAAAATTGTGTTTTGATATTGTACTAATGATAGTGATATCGTCATCGCTATGCTATCAAAATAAGTCTCATACACACAAGCGTACATGAGGACAATTTGTCAACTGTTCTCGCTGGTACCTGTGTAAGAGTTTGGGTTATATTGAAGCCATGTCTGTTTCTTCTACCTCGTGTGGCAGTGCTAACCTTGACAGTCCAGCTGTTGTCTTCATCAGCCTACAATGCGGTACTTTTGATTTCGGACTTTTGGAGGAACACCTGCTAAGTACATCTGCGTATAGCTCGCTGATGTGTTGCGTGTTTGAGATGTCAAACGCAATGACTTGTGAAGTGGTGTATCGGCCATGAGAAAATTGATCGGACAGAAATGCTCAACTTTGAAAAAGGGGTGTAGTTTTCTCCAGGATAGACCTTCGTAGTTCAAGAGGCAGTCAAGAATATAGTAGCCTAGATTATCATTCAAACCGAGTTCACAATGCAAAATCATCTCCTTATGCTTGGTCAAGTCAAGATCCCTTTTTGTTCTGGGGACTTACTATTTCAGAAAACCTATGAGGATCCCTACAAAAAAAATGGCTATGGGAACAAGGGAAGTGCTGTGGTCCTTTGGCTCCCAAAATCCTTCCACTCATGAACATGCCTAAAATGCTCATAACTGGCAACCAATACTAGCCTGCATACCCTCCTCATATGGCTAAAATCAATAGCATTTGTATTGCCAAGCGCCTGAGAAGACAAGCTTAAGGGTGATTTGTTTGGCCAGATTAGCTCCTTTTATCTGAATTTGCAAAAGGGCCTGTCAGCACTCAAGCCCGCTCAATGGGGCTCCAAGTTCCTTTACTGGAGGCAGCTAATTAAAAAGCATAGCTTTTGTTTCCACTCAGTTTTCTAATCCTGTTCCTGGAATGCTGGACAGCTGAGACGAGCCAAGCCTGGTTATAGATGCAGTCCACACTCCAGAGCAGTGTATTCAGTGTATTTTATGTATGCATTAAGGTACCCTTAAGCAGGCTAGGGAAAGTCGTTCCCTCTGCAAGGTGTTCACTGTAGATGAAAGCAATCCACAAATCCCTATCTGCATTCCCCTTTTCCTCCTCCCCACTCTTGATGTTTGAAAACACAGAGTACTTCTTACTGTAGGGCATTGGAGTGTAATGTTAGCTGGATCTGTTGTTTGCGAGTCGAGTTTCTCTACTTATCTCCATATTCCCCACCTCTTTGTACCCCTGCTTCGTTGGTTCCCCCGGGGAGGTTAAATAATTGGAGTGTGATCTCATCGCCAGTATCCTACATGGCAGGGAAGATCATGTGCACAGTTTGCATGATTATAGATAATTGAGTGAGAGAGAATCAATCCGGATGTGTTTCGTGTTTCTCCAAACAAGGTCAAGAGAGGAAGGACTAAGTGCCATACTCCTGTAGACTAAACAAGTTATCCTATTGTCCTTCACTTGACCTTTTGCTTACCCTGCCGAGTAGTGTAGTGTACTGCACATATTTCTATTCCTAACCAGGTGTCTGCAACTTTGTGCCGCACACTTTTCTTTCTCTATACACAAACCCTGTCTGGTGCAGAACAGGAAAATGGCCACTGGCGATAGGAGAGTCTGCACATCGAATCATCCACATGTGTAACCTGAGCGCAGGCCAGCTTGTAGACCTATTTCAATGTGCATGACTAGAAAGGCTGCATGATAGTGTTACAGACAAGGGGTTTTAGAAGTGGGTAAACACATTTTTTAAAACAGCCTTTATCAGCTCTGTTATGACCCGGTATCAGGTAACAAGGGAATCCATGGACGCAGACTGGGATTAGCGAGCTGGGGCCATCTGTGCGAAAGACAGCGGTAGCCAGGCTTTTTCTTGGTGTCCCTGCATGGAGTCCGGAAGTGTCTGCCGGAACCCCCGTTGACGTCCTTATGCATCTGGGCCACCCTGGGGTCTTTTAATGATTTGATTTCACCATGGAGCTGGAGGGAGGAGCTGCCTCCACAATCGCCTCCCTTCATTCCCAATTCTCCATACCACAGGAGAAAGGAGACTGTGGCCAGGCAGGCGCCACATCTCCGTAAACTCCACAGAGAGTTAAGTTGCAGGTCGATGAAGAAACATCTCCTTCCCCATGATAGCAGCAGAGAGCCCTAAAGAGCTCGGGGAAAGGCATCTCAGTTCTGCTCTACTGATCGCGGTGACATTCAAACATGAATCACCTGGTCTTAGCACCCTGCGTTGCCAGCCCAGCTAGTCAGTCACAGGGGCCATAGCCCTTGCAGGGTGAAAAATGGGATTAACAGGTTTACCAGTGCAGACAGCTTTATTTGCTCATCTTGTTTGTGTGTTTAATCTATTATTAGCTGTAATTACTATACGGCGACTGTGGGCCTGCGTGGTGTCTGGGCTGGCTCCATAAACTGGTCAGGTGACTGACTTAGGTCACAGACCACGGTCAAGGTTTAAGTTCAATTAAGTGGATTGGCTTAATTTAAGTGAAGGAGTTAAACCAATTAAATATTTAAATACTGAAGCATCCTTCTGATGAACTTTCTACTTTCAGCGTTTCGAAGAATGCTAAATAATTTCTGGTGTGTAATATGTCTGCTTTTCTTCATAGCTATGGCTCTGTGGGGTCCTTGGAGAAATAACAACGACTGAATCAACACTACTGCTATTCTAATATACCCCTGTAAGGAAGGATAACATTTAGCCCACTCTTGTGTTGTAACCCCATTTCCAGTCTCTGTAACAGTTTGGAGCCTCTACGCTATCATCTGAAATT
This sequence comes from Salvelinus sp. IW2-2015, assembly GCF_002910315.2. Taxonomy (NCBI): domain Eukaryota; kingdom Metazoa; phylum Chordata; class Actinopteri; order Salmoniformes; family Salmonidae; genus Salvelinus; species Salvelinus sp. IW2-2015. Next base: position 112,626 of record NW_019942874.1, on the reverse strand, counting down.
CTCTCTAGCCAGCACCACAGACTCCCAAGGGAGTGGATCAGGCTGCTGGCAAGGCCTTTCCCAAACATGCAGCCATCTGCCTCGACACCTGACACCATAGCCCACACTGCAATCCAATTCGACTTCTCCTCAGAGACAACGTTTGTTTCTATTAAAGACTGTTTAAAAACTGACGACCAAGCATTATCACCACCAATAGAATAGATAGGCCATCTCCATTCATAAGTCACCCACACGTTCCTTCCTTTTCTGGGTGAAAATAATCTGTTGACAACATGTTTAATATTTGAAAATGGCTGTRGATTGCTATGAATGTGGACCACTCAAGTGTGCCTGAATGCTTGTGTGCTTTGGCTGGGGAAGCTTTTAACCAACCTTCAACTGCAGTTCCTACTGGATGCGTTGCAAATTAAATGTGACAAATGGATGCTGTGTGCTTTTTTTTTTTTTTTTTGCTGACAAGTATAATTGAGGACTGGGCCTTTTGTAAATGTATTTGTTTCATTGGTTTGTGCAAAGGGTATTTTTGACTGATGTGCTGAGAGTTTATTTCCGTAACATTTAAATTTGGCTGAATGTATGGTTATTGAAATCTTTGAGTTAGTAGTAATAATAGGCCAGGGCTGATACGGTTGTTCTAAGTACACCCTTTGTTTCCAGAGTGCTCAGTATAGGTAATTTTTAAGATCTTAAGACATGTTGAACTTTACATCAGACTACTAACAAAGACAAGTGCAACGTTGCTCACAGCGAACTGTGTTTAAAAGTAGACAGCCACCTTTAATTTCCCCACGGTTGAAGGTGTTTTCAGGATGTCAGCAAACGCCTCCGGGTGAAAATGTGAAGAATTTCACCTCTTAATAAACCTCTAATTGACAGGCACTTCCTCGGTTGGTGTCCACTGGGGAACCGCAAAAGAACGAATCGAGCTTGATAGGTCTATGAGAAGAAAGAGCAGACTTATGCTATTGTAGAAACACCTGCCAAAAGGTTGGTGAAGCAACACCAGTTGTTGTCGTGCACGTGTATGCTATAGAAAAGCAATCAAAAGACAGACTGTGGGTTTATTTGGTGTTATGGCACTTGGAGGCCTTTAACTATTGAGTAGCGAGGAGCTGCCTATCAGTAGATTGGGTGTCTACAGAGACGAGCATCTGGGGCTTGTCTTTACTGGTTAAATCAAAAAAGGTTAGCATATTTGGACACCTTCTCGTTTTAAGTTATCTATTGGATCTTGACAGCTGTGCTGACACGTTTCTTATGTCTTTCTCTTTAACACTTTAGTAATGGATTTGAGGATTGGGCAAGGCTTTTTTTTCCGGATGACAGTTTCAGTGACAATGGTTCTGCAATTATTAGTGAATGACAAGCGACTTTGTTGTTGTATTAATGCATACGTTAGCCCTTGGGGTACATTACTCTCCATTTCTATGCTTAGCGTCATATTTGTTTGCTCGATTTACTAATCGTAGTTTATTACATTTAGTCCCTCAGAGCTATCAACTCCAAATGAGAATCCCACAGTTTGTGTTATTTCASCAACGACATGGGAACCATTTCGTATTTCCATTTCTCATTGCCAGAGGAGACAATAACTTTCGAGCCATTTGTCTAAGAATTAATGAGGATGTAGACTAAATGTCCTCGCTATGACAATAGGGTACAAATGATGTTGTTTGTGGCCTACAATTCCCTCCATATTACGCTGATGTGATTTCCCATGACATTTCAATTTTTCTTTGTGGGTTTGTTTGTGTGGGTGGATGATGATCCGTATATCCTAAATTAATTTATGTAATCCTCCTTAACCTTTCTCTTGTGCTGTAAAGGGAGATTTGTTTGCTCTGACTGCCTTAATATGAAAGTATTGTTATTCTTTGTAATTTACAGTGGATGGTGATAAATAATAGTACAACAATATCCTTTTTCTGGAATACACTATCATTAGAATGATTTTTGGGATAATGACAGAATGACACTGGGTGGGTGATGGCATTGTTAGACCCATTTGTAGACGGCAACCAATTTCATGGGGTGGCAGATGGACTCATGATTTTGGGGGTCAAGGTGCAAGTGCCCTCAATGTGGCTGACCMWCGTCTGTCAATTATAGTTTTAAATTCAATCAATGATTTGCCGAGTTATTTAAAGGTTAAAATAAAACGAATAACAAATCAGAAGGCTGCGATAAAGCCTTTTCTGTTTGTTTGGCTCCCAGAGCGGTGTATTCACCTAATCCCTATAGGTTCTCTGAGGACTTGCATGTCAAATGTAAAAGTCCTGTAAATGACCAATCACTGCTCTGAAGTTCTTCCCTTAGTGTCGCTAAGTTGAAGGGTTTGATTTACTAAGTCTTTATAAGGGCTTACAGCTGTCTTCAAAATTAAATATTTGTAAAAGATTAAGAGGGAATAAAAAATGTATTATAAATAAGTGTCATAACCTTTCATGACTGAAACATTTTAAAGGGCYAAAATAAAGGATACCATGCAAAAATAGTCACATTTTTCAATCTTTCAGATAAAAAACGAAGCCCACCTTCCCAGTTATTTTCATATAAAGTCAGAAAAGCAAAGTCTGCCATGTCATTGACTTAGAAGTCAAGCTTGTGATAATCTCTCTGGCCATGCTACGGTTAACTGCAGCTCCTCTGAGGCGAGACAACCTGGGGGAATGTGTTGTGTTTTCTCCGGCCCAGAGCAGAAGGGGCTTTACTGGCCCCAGCCTCGAACGGGAGATAAAAGAAGATTACCGGCCTTCCCTCCCTGCATTCCTTCCCCTCATTGAGGCGAAAGTGCCATCTCAATAGGAAGCCCTTTGGAAGCCCTCCGGGATCTGCTTTGACATTCCTGGATCACTTGACTCTTCTATCTCCACTGATATCGTTTATGAATTGGGATGGGAAGTCATCTCCTCAAGTGCTGGCGAGCAGAGCTGGCTGAGGGAAATGATGGGTGTGCTGATATTGGCAGGAAGTTGTTTGTCGCTGGTAGTTTTTAAAGGACGAGTACTAGCAAACACACATTCAGTCTTTGTGAACATTTTTGGCAGACGATTCGAAAGGTAGAAAAAGATGACACCATATTGGTGGTTCAGCTATTATAGGAACCAAGAAGGACTAAGTTGGTTGGAGGATAGTGCTTGRAACACCAAGGGTGTGGGTTTGATTCCCTTTTAGGCCACATGTACTGGAGGCCTAAGTGGCTTTGGATGCTAAACAACCATATTTCCCTAATGGTTTTGATTACTGTCACAATGGTGGCTTGCATGTTAGACAATGTAAGCCATGTAAGACAATTTCGTCTTATTCAGGCTATCAGACTAGTGCATGACTACCAACTAGGGCCGGGTGATGTATAGAGTTATACATCGCCACTCACAACAAAGACGAACGACGACGTCTTCCTTTCCCGACAACACGCAGTTTCAACTCGCTATTTGCATTTGAGGTTTGGTCCAACAGAGACGGTCGTATGGACACCGAAACGCTTAGACACCGTTTTACCGTAATAGATGAGAACTTAACCTTTCTGATGATACCCTTTTCACGTGTCAACTATCAACATGTAGAACGGAGCAGACCCYACTAAAACGAGAGTATCAATGAGCACGATTGTGGAAAATGTATGCTTAGTTTCTGTCGTGCGTGGCATTGCGGCTCCACGTGCCGCTAGCATCATTTTAGCCACAAACTTATGTGCTAGCTGTCTAGTCTGTTTTAAAAAGATAAATTAGCATAAAAATACACATTTATGTAAGGAATTGGCAACTCGTTCTGAGAAATAAGGATCTTCTTGTCCAGGTAGGCCACTTGATTTCAATATCTTAAAGTGAACATTTGTTCACTTTTATGTTGTTCAAACAGTTGGAAATGGCCAGGAGGGTCTATTCATGACAGCTCAAATGTTCTACCTTGTTAGCAAGCAAATAGAACCACGTTGTCTAGACTTATATAAAGATGAGCTGTCTACTCACAAGCATGTGGCCTTGTGCTTGAGGGCTTGTGTATGAGACCTGTGTTCTACAATGCCTGCTACAACAAGTCGGTCATTATTAGTGGATGTGCATGGTTCTGGTTAAATTTGTAACCAAAAAACAAAATTATCGTAGACATACTTGAAAGCCAGATCAGTGATTGTTGCAAAAAAAGCAGATTAATAATGAAACTATTTGTGGGTKTTATGATTGGAATGCTTATATTTACCCTAGGTATAATATTGCATGCCTTGAATTCATTAGATTATTCCTGACTGTTTGAAATGCAGTGCATTGACCTTTAATTGTCCAACAGCTTATTTAGAGAAAACGTTACAGAAATCGAGATGTATATCATGAGTTGCCTATAAGTTTGGAAAAAATCTAAAWATGATTTTTAGGGCGTATCACCAGCTCTACTACCAACCAGCTAGAGTCATGAGACCTCATGACCGATGTTTCGTTATGTAGTCGTTTACCAACAGTGTGAACTACTCCTAGTGGCTTTGGATTGGTATCGAGTACTATTTTTGTTGTCATGCTTTTTTAATTACAGTTTCCCTGTAGGTTTTAAAATCTTCTGTTTTGTTTACACCATCTGTGTATTTTGGTTATTTTTCTGATCCACATGTCTTTCAAATCTCCAAACGTTTATCCCTGCCACCACACTAAACTGTTTACTCACAGTTTACTGCTCCCAAAAGGGATTCTGTAAGAAGCTTTGGGGATACAATAACACTTTTTTTTTTGGTACCGACCCTTTGAAATGTTATTGCGTAACTAAGTCTTCTAAATCTTCTTCACTTTTGGGAGCAGCTGCTCTGCTACCTTTTGGATGTGTTTGTAGAGGGTCCTCAGCACTGTAGGCCTCACCACACACAGGAGGAAGTGATGTTTTTTGGAATCAGTCAAGCGCTTCMACCATATGTTTCACTCAGAGAATCTAAATCTTTTAAAAGTACTACTCCGTGTCTTACTCAACAAGAGATTTGATTTCACATAGGCTTTTTTATGGATTGAATTCATAATTCATGGATTACGTATTGCCTTAGTATAACAGCTTCACATACCAAAAAAACTGTTTTTCTCTTGTTGCTGGCATTACGCTCAATTCTGCCACACGCATCCAGCCGGATAACATTGACACTAAGTTGACCCCGCTAACCAGGAAGCCCATCGATGTCCCATTTCGGCCATCTACTCGAAGCCATTCCGGCAACTGTGGAAATGATATAGTGAACATGCTAACTGTGCTCATCGCCCTCGYGACGAACCGCTGATGAATTGATTTACCGGCGCCGTTCGACAAAGGGAACCATTAGATGGAAGACGACCCAGTCCTCTTCGAGGGTAATTGGAAGAGAATGGGTAGTGACCGGAATCACCATATAACATGCCCTTTGCGTAGTTTGCTATAGTWATCACTCCCAATAGTACGACTTTTTATTGATTTAGGATGATGGTGTCTTCATACGTGATTATTCAATGGTCATTTCTGGCCAACAAGGCCATGAACACTCAAAGGCCATAGGTCATATCTCATTCCACTGTGGTGGAGCCACTGTTCAAATTACCACCATAATGGGCAGAAATACTCTTCTGATATCATTCATGGTGCCAGGGTTTTCGTGTGTGTTAAGGCTATCTATGGGGCTAGTCTATTCATGTGTGATATAGACATCTAGCATAAATGTCTGAAAATCTTGGCTCTCATCTGCATGGTCCATGTGTTGTTGGATGACTGGGTCATAATGTGCGAGTTTGTCGTAATTGGAAAATCGTGTGTTGGGTGGGTGTTTTGTGTTACTAGACTAGACTGTTGTGTTTTGGTGTCTGGTTTATATATGGTGTGTGTGTGGGAGCAGGGATTTGTAGGGCTGACTAATCCTCCCTTACTCAGCACTCATTGTGCACTTTCAGAGTAGAGAAAACGGCTCCAAAACACACACACAGGCATTTGAACTAGTAATGTAACACCAGGATTTTGTTTTGATTGTTATAGTCGTCACTGCCTTGAACTATTCTGCTGTATATAACAAGTCAGCATTTCCCAAAAGCCTCATGCGCTCTTTTCCCCTCTTTCTTTCCTAACCGAGGATACACATTTTTATCTGACCTCCTGCCGCCTTTAAAAAGTCAAGTCTTGCAGACTACATGAGATCATTAGCTCTGAAAGGTCAAAGGTGACCACTCTTCAGAGACTCTGGACATACTGCTCCAGGAGACATGTTCGCTGAAGGAAGCCTCGATGCAGGCAGGCCCTGTGCACGCCCCCAAATTATTTTCCCTGAGGAGAGAAGGGGTGGAGGGAGAAGTAAAGGGGGGTGGGGGGAGTGGAGTACCACTGTCTTGGTTGAGGCTTTCCAGACCTGCCTCCGGGTCGTGGATGGGCTCTGATGTACCCAATGGGGCATTAAACATGCATTCTCTTTCTCTCACTCACTCACTCGCTCCACTCTTCCTCTGTCATTGTCTTATTTCTGCTCTCCGTCTCTCTTGAGGCTTTTAGTCTGCTCTCTCTCTCCCTCACTCAATCTTTTATTTCTTCAGTGGCTGTCTGCTGTGTCTTCTCTCACTCTACTAATGATTTCTCTGTTTTCAGATGCTCAGTTATCGCTCTTTCTCTCTCTGTCATTCAGTCTGACCTCTACTCTTCCTTTGTAGGGCCTCACTTGCTCTTTTCCCTCTTTGTTTTTTATTTTAGCCTCTTTTTCTCTCCAATTTTGAGCTCGTCTCATCGCTGCAACTCCCCAACGGGGTCGGGAGGCGAAGGTCGAGTCATGCGTCCTCCGAAACATGACCCGCCGAACCACGCTTCTTAACACCCGCCCGCTTAACCCGGAAGCCAGCCGCACCAATGTGTTGGAGGACGCACTGTTCAACTTATTGTAAAGTGTGGGATTAAGCTTATGCCAGACTTAGCCTGTGTTTGAACCTCTCCCTTATTAATTTCAAAGTATGTTCAGGACTGAATTTTCATATAAATCATCTAAAAAAAAGAATCATATRACCCCTCTTGCARAATATGCTTTGGCRAGATTTTGAGTGATGCAATAAATATCAAAATATTCTATATATTTAAAAACAAAATTGGAGTGGCAAAGACTCCAGTGGTCATTCATAATTCATTGAATAATATTAGATGTTTGGTGAATCTGTTTTATTATTCCTGGTAGATACTACTGGTTGTGATTGCAGACAGAGCCCAGAGAATGGGACGGTGCAATATTGAATCAATCATATTTTGATAAGGTGCCTGCATGGGGATGTCTGTCACCCAGAGATTTGCCCATACTGTAGAGATGCACCTAGCGGACTGAAACTTCACTGTAGGCATAATACAGCTATTGCTATCTAGACTTGCCCTAGCAAACAAATCCATTACATTAGCTACCTAAATGTGAAGTAAACTCAACTGAGGAGTAATCGAAAATGAAGTTTTTGTTTTGTTTGTATTTKACCCCTTTTTTCGCCCCAATTTCGTGATATCCAATTACGGTCTCATCGTTGAAACTCCCCAACGGGCTCGGGAGAGGCTGACGGTTGTGACACAGCCTGGGATCKAACCCGGGTTCTGTAGTGATGCCTCAAGCACTGCKATGCAGTGCCTTAGACCGTTGCACCTCTTGGGAGGCCTTAAAATGGAGACTTTTAACTTGAAAACGTGCAGGATACCGAATGTACTTGTCCTCTTGCTCAGTTGTGCACCGGGGCCTCCCACTCCTCTTTMTATTCTGGTTAGAGCCAGTTTACGCTGTTCTGTGAAGGGAGTGGTACAAAGCATTGTATGAGATCTATAATTTCTTAGCAATTTCTCGCATGGAATAGCCTTCATTTCTCAGAACAAGAATAGACTGCCGAGTATCAGCAGAAAGGTCTTTGTTTCTGGCSATTTTGAGCCTGTAATCAAACCCACAAGTGCTGATGCTCCAGATACTCAACTAKTCTAAAGAAGGCCAGTTTTATTGCTTCTTTAATGAGAACAACAGTTTTCAGCTGTGCTAACATAATTGCAAAAGGGTTTTCTAATGATCAATTAGCCTTTTAAAATKMTAWACTTGGATTAGCTAACACAACTTGCCATTGGAACACGAGTGATGGTTGCTGATAATGGGCCTATGTAGTTATTCCATTACAAATCAGCAGTTTCCAGCTATAATAGTCATTTGCTGATTTCTGATCAATTTGATGTCATTTTAATGGACCAAAAATKTGCTTGTCTTTATTAAACAAGGACATTTCTAAGTGACCCCAAACTTTTGAATGTTGTGTGTGTATCTATAGATAGATTAGATAGATAGCAAGGCAGTTAACCCATTGTTCCCCGGGAGGTCGATTGAGGCAGCCACCCGCACCTCTCTGATTGAGGGGTTGGGTTAAATGCGGAAGACACATTTCAGTTGAATACATTCAGTTGGACAACTGACTAGGTATCCCCCTTTCCTTATATATGAGATCCGTAAGTGTTTTTTGGTTTTAGAGTTGTTTAAGGTTCCAAACATGCAGCACCAGTCAAAAGTTTGGACACCTACTAATTCAAGGGTTTTTCTTTATTTTTCTACTATTTTCTACATTGTAGAATAATAGTGAAGATGTCAAAACTATGAAATGACACATGAAATCATGTAGTAACCAAAAAAGTATTAAACAAATCTAAAAATATTTTATATTTGAGATTGTTCAAATAGCCACCCTTTGCCTTGATGACAGCTTTGCACACTCTTGGCATTCTCTCAACCAGCTTCATGAGGTAGTCACCTGGAATGCATTTCAATTAACAGGTGTGCCTTCTTAAAAGTTAATTTGAGAAATGTTTCCTTCTTAATGCGTTTGAGCCAATCAGTTGTGTTGTGACAAGGTAGGGGTGGTATACAGAAGATAGCCCTATTTGGTAAAATACCAAATCCATATTATAGCAAGAACAGCTCAAATAAGAAAAGACAGCCCATCATGACGTTAAGACATTAAGGTCAGTCAACCCGGAAAATGTCAAGAACTTCGAACGTTTCTTCAAGTGCTATAACGAAACTCTCATGACGACCGCCTCAGGAAAGGAAGACCCAGAGTTACCGCTGCTGCAGATGATAAGTTCATTAGAGTTTCCAGACCAAAATAAATGCTTCACAGAGTTCAAGTAACAGACACATCTCAACATCAACTGTTCAGAGGAGACTGCGTGACTCAGTACTTCATGGTTGAATTGCTGCAAAGAAACCACTACTAAAGGACACCAATAAGAAGAAGAGACTTGCTTGGGCCAAGAAACTCAAGCAATGGACATTAGATGGGTGGAAATCTGTCCTTTTTTTWGTCTGATTCCAAATGTGAGACTTTTGGTTCCAACCGCTGTGTCTTTGTGAGACGCAGAGTAGGTGAACAGATGATCTCTATGGCTATTTGACCAAGAAGGAGAGTGATGGCGTGCTGCATCAGATGGCCTGGCCTCCACAATCACCTGACCTCAATCCAATTGAGGTGGTTTGGGATGAGTTGGACCGCAGAGTGTCCAACTCAAGGAAAGGCAGCCAACACRTGCTCAGCATATGTGGGAACTCCTTCAAGACTGTTGAAAAAGCATTACAGGTGAAGCTGGTTGAGAGACTGCCAAGAGTGTAATCAAGGCAAAGGGTGGTTACTTTGAAAAATCTAAAATATATTTTGATTTATCTATTTTGGTTACTACATGATTCCTTATTTGTTATTTCATAGTTTTGACGTCTTCACTATTATTCTACAATGTAGAATACAGTAAAAAATAAAGAAAAACCCTTGAATGAGTAGGTGTGTCTAAAGTTTTGACTGGTACTGTATGTCATTTTCTTAACCCATCTAGTCACTAAATTACAGCATAGGTTTCAAGTATCCTGCTAGCTAGTCTTGGTTATTAGTCTGGTGACTGATTTGATTGAAAGTGACTGATTTTAGAATTATATATGACATTAGAATTATGCCTTAATCAATTACCTTGATGGATCAGCTTCTTACTTTCACTTGTATCGACAGGTTAGTGGTTAGAAATATATGTTTCTGATTCTGAGAGGTAATTACCTTATGTCAAACCATGGAAATGTGATGGGCATGACGATTTTGCCGTTTTGTGAGGAGAATAAAACCTTTTTTTTTYCTATCAAGAGACGAGGAGCACGCATGACAAGGACAGCTGGAGCACACCTGATTGGTTGGGTTAAGCATGAATAGTAATTGAAGTTGGGGGAAACCATCTCCTACTACATTCCCATTAAAGGGAGATGAGAAAATTATGGCTAATATCATAAGATGATCCATTTTAGTCCGATTTTAATATTGTAAGGCAAAATATTGTTGTTGTGCAACATTGCGATGGTCGCTCATGGTTCATTGTCATACATTCCTAACCAATGCATTAATTATTCAAATCGACACCACATGAAATTATGGCTGATTTAGTACATTTGTTGAAAGTAATGAGCATTGCAAACCAGAAACATGGCGATAAGACATATTTTGTGCACTTCTCGTCAGCTGTTACTTCCGTCCCAAGGCTGTTACTCCCGCCCCGCCGGCAGGTACAGAAGTAACGTTCACACAGCACGCGTGAGCTGTCCAGAGCAAAAAGAAGCACCCATCAATCTACTCGCTGAGCTTATTTATTTTAGGGAAGGTGTTTTACCTCCAATAGTGAACGTACTAGCATATGTTGGTTACTGTTGATAGTCTGCAAAAAGAAAGCTACAAAAAGACACCTAGCATTTGTCTTGGCTAGCCTACTTTAGCCATGTCTTTCACTTTTGGAAAGTTTGTCTTAAAGGGGTATCTTCTCAATTCCATACTTTAGAAACAAAAGTGAATGCAACTAATATAATACAATTCTAAAGAATAAAGTAATGACTTGCATTGCTAAATTATATTACACAATTTTAAAAAATACATATAATAACCAAATGTAGCTTGTTAATAGCTGAATATGGAGAGAAAGCATGCCAACCCTATAGGTACTGCATGACCCCATAAGAGCTACACCATGTCCGGGCCAGTAGATATTCTGTTCGGGCCAGTAGATTTTTGGCCAACTGGTCCAGGTGAGAGAAAAAGTTAATGTTGGACCCTGGTGTGTTTCTTATGCAGCTACGGAGTGGTGGCGCATAAGCTATTTACTGTGCTCTGATTTTACAAATAGCAAGCTTGACTAGTTTATAAAAGATGTCGAACTGACTGAATATAGTCGTTCTCCTAATGATGCTTACAGTGCTGTGAAGAAGTATTTGCCCCCTATCTGATATTCTCGAATTGCATATTTMTTCTGCTGAATGTTGTCAGATCTTCAACCAAAACATAATATTAGATAAAGGAAACCGGAGTTTACAAAAAAAGTATAACTTTATTAAAATAAATAAAAGTATGCGACACCCAATTCCCCTGTGTGAAAAAGTAATTGCTCTGCATTTGGTTGCTGTCATTGCAGATAAAATTGGCACAACCAGTTATTGAGTGTAAGGGGGCAATTACTTTTTCACACAGGGGCATTGGGTGTTGAATAACTTTGTTTATGAAATAAGTATGTCATTGTTTTATTTGTTCACGAAGGTTCCCTTTATCTAATATTAGGTTTTGGTTCAAGATCTGATAACATTCATTATAAAAAAAAAAATGAGAAAATCAGAAAGGGGGGAAATACTTTGTCACTGCACTGTATATAATATTTTCGAAGATATTGATATAGGTCTACAGATTTCATCCAGGTGTTGACAATGGAGCAGTCATCTGCTGCTTTTTGTGTAGCAAAGCCCATGTTTAACACCTGCTTCATTCTTCAATCATACCTGTATTGCAAATAGCTGAGAAAATGCCTATTAAAAGGATGCTGTGGAAGTCCACTGACTCTTACAGCTTTCGTTAAAGGCCAAGTGCAGTCGAAATTATGTTTTTTCCTGTGTTTTTATATCATATTGTACAACAGTTGATGCAAGTAACACTGTAAAAGTGTGAAAACATTTGATCAGTGTTATTTCTTGTTTCTTCAAATTCACTCCACCATGTACAGGTCTTCTGCTATCAGTCTGGAACAGGAAAACAAACATACTGTAAGAGGGAGTTCTGAAACTCCAGTTAGTGACTCACACACACCCTGTCTCCGGGCGGCAGGTAGCCTAGCGGTTAGAGCTAGGGGCCAGTAACCGCAAGGTTGCTAGTTCGAATCCCAGAGCCGACTAGGTGAAAAATCTGTTGTTCTGCCCTTGAGCAAGGCACTTAAGCCTAAGCTCCAGGGTCGCTGTCAATAATGGCTGATCCCTGGCCGTGGCCCCACTTTCCGAGGGTGTCTCATTGCTATATGCAARAAATACATTTCCATTTTCGCACCACACACTTGTACAGGTTACTCTTGTACACGTGTGACCTGTAAAAACAAAGACGAAGAAAAACCTAGTCAGGCAGCACAGATATCCTCGTTCCTTATCTGTTTTTGCTGCCAACCCCTACGGCCATGACAGCCACCACAGGATTTGCCTAGAGTCTACTATACAGCTCAGACAAACACGCGAAAAGGTTAGAGCATGGAGGCCAACCAACTAAAATGTTTGGGTCTAGCCTTAAAGAAAGCCCCAGTCCTTCAGAGGCCGACTGTACTCTCTCAGCGAGACCTAAATGTCAAACAGAAATGTCCAATATGCCGCTGTAACCACCACAAGAGAACCCCTGGTCTGTCTGTCATTAGCATCAAGCTTCCCGTTCACTTCAGAGTTGACATAGTGCAGGTGTTCTGGCTCCGCGGAGGGGGGAGACGGTAATTAAAGCTAGCGATGGCTAAATTGCTTACGTCGTTAGCATTGCATGCAAGCAGCCTCGCTCGCGTGCCGTGCCACCCCTGTGCGTGTGTGAGATAGGAGTTTTGAGAGTCCGCGAAGACAAAATGTTTCATTTGTATTTTCACCGTATAGTAGAGGATATTTGCATGATAAAGCAAGCCTGGTTGATGAAACCTACAGTTGACTTTGTAAACGTTAGACTGCTCTTTTCCTTCTTTCCCTAGATGAGGAATGGACATACCATACCCCTCCACTAGCATACACAGGAATGTAAATAACTTGCTCTACATTGAACTTCAGCTCGGCAGCCATATTTACGAGACCTTAAACAGTTATGTTTTGCTCCAGAGAAAGCATTTCATTCTGTTACAGCGTTTATGATCATTTGTGTGTCCGTAGGTACATTTTTTTTGGACCATGCCTGTATACACACACACACACACACACACACACTTTAGCGTGGATTAATGTGTGCTAGCCCGACAGGCATGAAAGTCTTCCTGCTTTCAGGCTCTTGCCATCAAAGATGACGAGGTGAATACAGCATGATAAATCTTGAAAGCAAAGGCACCATCTCTTTATCTTATTCTTCCAGCTTATCTCCTTTACACAGGGCCCTCTGGGAGAGGAAAAAAATCTGCCCCCTCCCCCCTTCAACCCACTCGCACAAACGCAACACACCCTTTACTCAAGTGGACCACGAACTCGTAGCTTGTTGACTTTGGCACAGCGGGCTGCCGAACAGTTGGCACGTCACTTCTTTAACATGGGAGTGTCAGGTGGTAGAAACATCTGCTGGCTATCCCCCCCCAAAACACTCCCACTCTTGGTTTCCCACACACATGCCCAACCACCAGATGTGTTGAAGCAATGCCACACTTTATACAGGCTTGAAAGAGCTTTAAATTACAGTCTATCCCCCTCTAAAATGTTTTTCCAACAGGCCTTAAGCCAAACAGAGAGGCACATTCTGTCAATCAAATTCCTCTTCAATGATACGGTGCACGCCTTCCCAGCCGACCGGTTGTTGTCTCTGAAGAAAATAGTTCAATCGGGTTGGTTGTTGCCTAGAGACGGGGAAGAAGAGAGAGGCATAAACATACTCGCTGTGATCATACAATCTCCATCTCTCCCTCATATACTTCAACTCTCTTCCCTATTCCATTATTGCCTAATAACTTTGTTACCCTTCCCTCTTTCCTGCACTGTATAACTTCAAACCCATGTGAATTATTGCATGTGAGAGTAGTTGAATGACCCTGCTTTCACACTCCGTCACCAGTCCAGCAGATCACTCAACTTGTGGCTGGCACTGCTTTCATCTGAACATGGTGGGTAACTAGGTCATGTTCGTTAGGTGACAAACAGAGTAACACAGACTGAAACAGGGATGCACTACCTGAACTTGTCCAATAAGAAACTCTTTTTTTTGTTTTCCATTGCAAAATGTTTGCATTGCGTGGTGGCCTATTGCACACATCAAGGGAGAATGACTGCCCCCCCCCCCCCCCCCTTGAAGCCACGAAAGTTTAAGGCCAACAGCAGTACATAATGCATTGTCAGCAGAAAACAGGATCCTCCATTATAGTGAATTGAAAAACATTTGGGGAGTTTCTCCCATTCTGCAGATCCTCTCAAGCTCTGTCAGGTTGGATGGGGAGCGTCGCTGCACAGCTATTTTCAGGTCTCTCCAGAGATGTTCAAGTCCGGGCTCTGGCTGGGCCACTCAATGACATTTAGAAACTTGTCCCGAAGCTGTTTCCCCGTTGTCTTGGCTGTAGGCTTAGGGCCGTTGATCTGTTGAAAGGTTAACCTTCGCCCCAGACTGAGGTCCTGAGCGCTCTCTGTTGTTTGCTCTATTAACCTTTCTCTCAATCCTGACTAGTCTCCCAGTCCCTGGTGCTGAAAAACATCCCCACAGCATGATGCTGCCACCACCATTCTTCACCGTAGGGATGGTATTGGCCAGGTGATGAGCCGTGCCTGGTTTCCTCCAGACATGATGCTTGGCATTCATTCCTCCAGACATGATGCTTGGCCAAGGAGTTCAATATTCAAACCAGAGAATCTTGTTTCTCATGGTGGCTTCTGAGTGTGTGTGTGTGGCTTCTGTCTGCCCACTCTACCATAAAGGCCTGATTGGTGGAGTGCTGCAGAGATGGTTGTCCTTCTCCACAGAAGAACTCTAGAGCTCTGTCAGAGTGACCGTCAGGTTTCTGGTCACCTCTCTGACCAAGGCCCTTCTCCCCCGATTGCTCAGTTTGGCCGGGCAGCCAGCTCTAGGATGAGTCTTGATGGTTCCAAACTTCTTCCATTTAAGAATGATGGAGGCCACTGTGTTCTTGGGGACCTTCAGTGCTGCATACATTTTATTTTATTTTTTGGTAACCTTCCCCAGATCTGTGCCTCGACACAATCCTGTCTCGGAGCTCTACAGACAATTCCTTCAACATCATGGCTTGGTTTTTGCTCTGACATGCACTGTCAACTGTGAGACCTTGTATAGACCGGTGTGCGCCTTTCCAAATGATGTCCAACCAATTGACTTTACCACAGATGGACTCCAATCAAGTTGTAGAAGCATCTCAAGGACGATCAATGGAAACAGGATGTACCTGAGCTCAATTTCGAGTCTCATAGCAAAGGGTCTGAATACTTATGTAAATAAGTATAAAAACCTGTTTTCGCTTTGTCCTTATGGGGTATTGTGTGTAGATTGAGAATCAATAAAAAAAAAAATATATATATATACACTACCATTCAAAAGTTTGGGGTCACTTAGAAATGTCCTTGTTTTTGAAAGAAAAACTATTTTTTTGTCCATTAAAATAACATCAAATTGATCAGAAATACAGTGTAGACATTAATGCTGTAAATGACTATTGTAGCTGGAAACGGCTGATTTAAGATATTCTTTTTTTTTTCAGCAGCCAACACTCCGGTGTTCCAATGGCACGTTGTGTTAGCTAATCCTAGTATATCATTTTAAAAGGCTAATTGATCACTAGAAAACCCTTTTGTAATTATGTTAGCACAGCTGAAAACTGTTGTTCTGGTTAAAGAAGCAATACAACTAGCCTTCTTCAGAATAGTTGAGTATCTGGAGCATAGCATTTGTGGGTTCGATTACAGGCTCAAAATGGCTAGAAACAAAGAACTTTCTTCTGAAACTCAGCAGTCTATTCTTGTTCTGAGAAAAGAAGGCTATTCCATGCGAGAAATTGCCAAGAAACGGACGATCTTATACAACGCTGTGTACTACTCCCTTCACAGAACAGTGCAAACTGGCTCTAACCAGAATAGAAATAGGAGTGGGAGGCCCATGGTGCACAACTGAGCAAGAGGACAAGTACATTGGAGTGTCTAGTTTGAGAAACAGACGCCTCACAAGTCCTCAATAGGCAGCTACATTAAATAGTACCCGCAAAACACCAGTCTCAACGTCCACAGTGTCGAGGCGACTTTGGGATGCTGGCCTTCTAGGCAGTCCATCTAGCAGTCCGACGGACTAATCTGGGTTTTGCAGATGCCAGGAGAATGCTACCTGCCCCAATGCATAGTCCTAAATGTAAAGTTTGGGGAAGGCCCTTTCCTGTTTCATCATGACAATGCCCCTATGCACAAAGCGAGGTCCATACAGAAGTTATTTGTCAATCGGGGGGGGGGGGGCTTGAATGGCCTGCACAGAGCCCTGACCTCAACTCCATCGAACACCTTTTGGGTGAATTGGAACGCCGACTGCGAGCCAGGCCTAATCACCCAACATCAGTGCGTGACCTCACTAATGCTATTGTGGCTGAATGCTGTGGAGACTTGCTTCTTATGTTCCAGCATCTAGTGGAACGCCTTCCCAGAAGAGTGGAGCAGGTGTCCACATACTTCTGGTCATGTAGTGTATGTTGATAAACAGTCTGGGGTCACCAGGGTCGTTCAGGTCTTTTTTTAGTCTCTGGTTGTTGTGGCTGCAGAGTGAACGTGTCCAAATATGCATTAGGATATTTTTGGTGTTAGGAGAAGAAAAGGGTTGACCTAAAGACTTTTGTCTTTCTCCTGTTCTCTATCTCCTTCCATGTCTGTCGTTCGGTCTCCATTTGTATCTCTCCCCCTATTATTATTCCCCTTATTGCTTTTTCTCCCTCCTCTCTCTCCATCTTTATCAATCCCACTCTTATTCCCTCTCTTTTCTTTGCGTCTGTCCATTTCAGCCTCACTCGTTCTTATTTCTGTCTCTTGTCCTCTCTCTGCCCACAGACAACACACAATTGACAGCGGTCTGATTTGGGAGGCAGTGATCTACAGCACTCCTCCAGACTGAAATGCTACCCCCCCCCCC
>NW_019942874.1:10716-90226 GCF_002910315.2 Salvelinus sp. IW2-2015 | reverse complement strand
CCCCCCACACACACACAACACACACACAGTCCATTTACACACACTCATCCCTCACCCACAAAGATCTATTTAAAAAAATACAGATTTGTCTGTTGGAAAGTTTTCAATGGGTGCGGAGAACAACCGCCGGTGATTCGTGTTTGTGTCAAATGTGGATTAGTATAATGGGAACCACACATTTTACGACTAAGGAGAGTGGTTGAGGGTTAGACACCTAAATATGTTTTGAAGAGACAAGCCTTCTAAAAGCTTTTACGAATCTGCTGTTGCGTGATTGAGCAAAAGGACTGACACACACACACGTATACACATACACACCGGCCAAAATCGCGACCTCCGCTTGTGATCTCTATGAAAATTCTCTCTCCCTCCATACCTTTGTCCTATTATTTCGCTGCAATCCACAGGAAGTCAAAACTATGCAGCCACAGCATATGGCCCATAGAAGGTCCTATTTGAAGCTCTGAAAGCACCAGATCCCTTTGCCTCCTTTTGCGTCTTTCTTTTAAAACCTCAGGAATTTAAAGGGGAGCAGTTCTTTTATTTTGTCCCCCTCCTCAGAATAAATTGAAAGGCCCTTCTTCAATCCTGCTGTTCCCCCTCTAAAGACTCTTTCAGTCCCTCAGAAATTGGGGGGTTGCGCCGTGGACCGGGGTTATTGTGGGCGACACAATCAGGTTGTATCTGCCGTCCCGATAAGCTGAATGTCACGGTGTCCATTTTCTCTATACACATGCTAATGCCTCCCAATCAGTTCGGCAGTTGGAGACGTTGTCAAAAGGAGGATAGAGGATTATCAGTTGGGGCGAAGCTACACGAGCTGCAATCAGGCATTCACTACATTTCATTTTTTTTTTTTTACCTGTTTTGGCTTTGTCATTATGGGGCTGTCTCTTATACACATCTAGATGTGTATAAGAGACAGCACACACACAGTCCATTTACACACACTCATCCCTCACCCACAAAGATCTATTTAAAAAAAATACAGATTTGTCTGTTGGAAAGTTTTCAATGGGGTGCGGAGAACAACCGCCGGTGATTCGTGTTTGTGTCAAATGTGGATTAGTATAATGGGAACCACACATTTTACGACTAAGGAGAGTGGTTGAGGGTTAGACACCTAAATATGTTTTGAAGAGACAAGCCTTCTAAAAGCTTTTACGAATCTGCTGTTGCGTGATTGAGCAAAAGACTGACAGAGTAATCCTGAAATTGTAACCACTGGGACTGGCTTTCACTGACTTTTTTCCCGTAGGCTTAAACCATTAACGTTGCGTGAGATCTTGCGTGGCATTTGGTGCACTCTGAAACGCTAAGTAACAATGACGCTCGTTTTAATATTGCATGTGTGACTCCGAAGCAGAGTGCGAAATACACTGTGACATTAGGGAAGGTGAGGGCTGGTCTGTATTGAGTTCGCTTGCACCATTTTTTTTTATGGGCCTAATAATAAACACATCATTTAAACAGTCAACATGAATTACCAGTCATGGTATTTTCATCATTGTCCAAGTCAATAAAAAAAAACTAGGGTGCATGTGTACTCTAAAATAATTCCAGTATACACAACTGCATGTGTACTCGCACCAATTTATGAATGGAAATGGACATCTGTAACATTCATCGATTTGCCATTGATTAGGCCTACATTAACTGATGCATCTTGCTGACAAATGTACCTTTTTTTGTAGCCTGAAAAGTCGCGACACCTAAAATGCGTCTGAAACTGTCCTGGGGGAAACGTGATGAACACCCTAACACACGCAGTCAACTTATAATACCAGTCTACAATGTGTATTACCATCAACTTCTAATAGGCCTACCGGTAGCGAATGTGTACTGGTTAAAAATAAATTGTGCTTAATGTGTTAATGCTTGGAGTCTTTACAGATCGTGTGACGTAACACTGCCTTTCCTTACAGTTCATTACATTCATGACGGCGTTACGTGTCCTTTTTAAGCATTTAACAATTGACCTTAAACCCTGTTTGAATCATCGATCGTAGATATCTGGGAAAATGTCCTGTATGTGTAGCTGTGCCTGCGTAACATGTTATTATGTTTCACCGGGAAAACAGTTCTCACGGGCACAAATCCAAAATAACGTAGGCCTATGCCGTTGCGAAATCGAATGCTTCTAACCGGAAGTTAATTATATGCCTACTGTCATGAACGTATACTTGTTGGATGGATTGAATGCGCATTGGTGTCCAGCTGTAGGCTAGTTGTCTAGTGATAGTGTCAACCATCAGCTGATAAAGGAAAGAAAACAAATATTTATAGAAAATCGAATACTTTTAGGCACGGAGAACACCAGTACCCGCATGCACCTGAATCAAAGCAATGAGCACTAAACAGCTGACTGACAAAAGCCAACAATGGTAAATCAACAGCTTTTTTAAGGACGCGTGGCAAACAAATGGTGAAAATGAGGAAGTACAAAGCAAACCCTATGCGTAAAGGAGCTCAGCTGTGGCCGAAATTCAGCACTACTGAATGGACAGCGCCACCACATACAAACGGTTTAAACCATGACTGAGAGGTGGGGGTGTTTTCACTTTTTTATTTTCATATTTACCGCTGTAAAACATACCACTGCATTTTAAGTATGTAGAAGAATGATTAAATTAGCATTATTTACAGCTCCCCCCCCCCCCCCCTAGAGTCTAAACAAGCTGAACGATATTTCTCTTTTTGCCTGTTTTAGGTTGCACCAGACAGATGTTTTCAGACTAGAGAGATCGGTCTTTAAGTCAATAAGTAACACTTCTTCATCTGTTTTACACTGGTCTTAACTGTATAAACATCTTACATTACAGGGCTTGATTCTGTGTGCTCAGAATCAAGCCCTGTAATGTAAGATGTTTATACAGTTAAGACCAGTGTAAAACAGATGAAGAAGTGTTACTTATTGACTTAGAGACCGATCTCTCTAGTCTGTCTAAATAGAGGCACTGGTGGCGGTGTACTTGAGGATTAAGCAGAAGCATCATGCTCTTGTTGAGGATGTTTCTCTTAGACTTTGGTTGATCCCAGATGATCTCTTGTCAGACTTGGTAACGCTTCCCAAACACGCTCCCAAGTGAAAGGGAGTGGGGAGGTGAATTTAGTGCAGACACGCATGCATGTACAGACACACACACACACGTATACACATACACACCGGCCAAAATCGCGACCTCCGCTTGTGATCTCTATGAAAATTCTCTCTCCCTCCATACCTTTGTCCTATTATTTCGCTGCAATCCACAGGAAGTCAAAACTATGCAGCCACAGCATATGGCCCATAGAAGGTCCTATTTGAAGCTCTGAAAGCACCAGATCCCTTTGCCTCCTTTTGCGTCTTTCTTTTAAAACCTCAGGAATTTAAAGGGGAGCAGTTCTTTTATTTTGTCCCCCTCCTCAGAATAAATTGAAAGGCCCTTCTTCAATCCTGCTGTTCCCCCTCTAAAGACTCTTTCAGTCCCTCAGAAATTGGGGGGTTGCGCCGTGGACCGGGGTTATTGTGGGCGACACAATCAGGTTGTATCTGCCGTCCCGATAAGCTGAATGTCACGGTGTCCATTTTCTCTATACACATGCTAATGCCTCCCAATCAGTTCGGCAGTTGGAGACGTTGTCAAAAGGAGGATAGAGGATTATCAGTTGGGGCGAAGCTACACGAGCTGCAATCAGGCATTCACTACATTTCATTTTTTTTTTTTTTTCCTCTTGTCAGTCTCTCTCATGTACTATATATTCACTATGGAAGAAGAAAAAAACAGACAAGCAGCTGCCCTAATTGCGGGTCAAATCTTTACCAGTGGAGGTAATAGGAGAAGAGCCTGTGGCATTATTCATAATGTGAATGAATCATTAAAAAGGCGACCCGATTTTGGTTGAAAAAGACAGGAAAAAGCCGAATTACATTTAGTTAATTGCGTTTGACATGGTGTCACTACCTCTTCACCAAAGTTTAAAATGTAAAAGATTGTTTTATAGACTCTTAAACCTCAATTTAATGCAGGTAAATAATAGAGCAGTACATGAAATTCTATATGTTTGGGTAGGATGGCAGCTGTGTTGTCTACTATTAGTGTCTCAGGTTGTTTGCATGCCTCCAAACAATGTTTGACCAATGCGAAGTGTGTGTGTGTGTGTGTGTGAGACTGTTAAGTGCTAAGGTCATATCCTCCCCCTACACTTGCAATCTCATCACCCCCCCCCCCCCCCCCCCCCCTTTTGTCCGGGGGTGGGGGGGGGGGGGGGGGGGGCTCATTTCCATATGGAGTGTCAAAGAAATCACCGTGTTCAGAACAAATGTACATGTTTCGGAAATGTCAACTTTCAGGTTTTCCTATGCATCCGTCTTAACTGTAACAACTCATCTGTCGAACTAATTGCTTCCAACTGCCATTTTTCCCGTGACAAAACGAACCTTGTACTCTTGTGAAAATTCCTCTTGAATCAGTAGAACTACTAAGTCTGCCCCTCTCCTACTGTAGCTACACAGTTGCCAAGTCTGGCTTCTCTTGCCAACTGGGAAGGTGTTTTCCCCCGCCTCACTCCATTGTGTGTGTCGTCTGATCGCGAAAGGGTGTCAGTTGAGAGAGGATGCAGCAGGACCTGTCTCTTATACACATCTAGATGTGTATAAGAGACAGCTTGTGTGGTTATGGAAATGAGGTGATCCCTTTGCCAAAGGAACATTGGGGACAGGAGTTGTGGGGTTGAGAGTTTCGGGGAGGGGGGGGGGGGGGGTGTCGGCATTTGTTCAGGGAGGACACACACTGGGGGTAGCTAGCTACACATGCCCTCCCTCTCACAGTAGGGTGTGAGGGGAGTCTCGCTAGCTCTCTGTTCAGAGCTCCCTCTCAGTCACCAGATGGTTGACTATTTTGGGGGTGGGTGGATGTACTTCTACTTAAAGGTGTTGTTGTTTGACAACTAGGCCTGGCTATAGGCCGATATGGGATGACTGACTTGACTTCATTCAGGCAAAGCAGAGCGACAGGAACGCACCCAAGCTACCTGCTGCTCTGTTTTTTCTCCTTTTCTTCTCCTTTTTCATCTTCGTAGGAGACTTCAGTTGCCGCCTCTCTTTCTCCTGTTTTTCATTAGCATTCTAGCATGAATGATTCCTCCTCGTTCCCACCCAATGGGGTTAATTTTATGTCAACAGACAATGCAACAGGCGGCTTTCCTCAAATATCTCTCTGGGAAAATCCTGGCAGTAAATAGGCTTGCAAAAAAAAACAGCCTGTCCGTGTCTTCTCGTTTCGCTCTCCCCCTCTGTCTGCTGCCATTGTCATTGGAGATAGCACTGCCCTTTTTAGTATAAAATCAATATAGAAATGAAAGGGAACACCCAGGCTGTGTGCGTGCACAGGGCTTGTTCTTGTATGTTTTGTGCACACCCTCCTATGTGCCCAGGAGCAAAGTGTCTGCACCAGCAGCAAGTGACGAGCCCAAAACCAGCCGTGTTATGAGTGGCAACCCAACTGATGTCATCAACCGAGGGCTGACCCATTTCTTTTGTGTTTCTTGTTACGCAGCGAACAGTTACCACCACGCAGACACATTTGTCCACAGGCCTGTGACTGCTGTAAAGTTCATATTTGTGTAGCAGCTGTACTGTTTAGTGGATTTTTTTATTTTTATGTCCTACTACTGTTTTCCTCGCTTTTGTTTTTAAGACGAGTGGTAAGATGCAGTGACACAGTAAACCGTCTTATCTCGAGCACCTGTCCTTTCCAAACAATTCCTGACCAACCTGCGAGCCTTTAATTTGTATCTTCAGGCTCACCTGTAGTCCATTTCCTCAAACAGTCTCGTTCCAGACCATGTCCCCTTCACAAACAGGGCTTTTTCCCTCCCAACCTGGTTCTGAGAGACTGCCCTATATGCTGGTCTTGTCTTCAAGCTCACCTTTTAAAAATGATGCTCTCAAAGGATTGATGCTGCCTTTTCAGGTGATTTTGTAGTTTTTTTATTTCAACGAATTGCAAAAAACTTGAAGAGTCTGCTGCTTACATAGTGCCCCCCCCCCCAGGACTAAGTTTTGGGTTTAGTGTGCTGAAGTTTAAAAACGAAACAGGAAATGCATGGCGCATGATTTGAGCCTTTATAGGTAGACACAGCAACAGTCTGCAGATGAAAGGTTTTGGGTCTTGGGCATCCYATCCTTGTGCTATAGTTATGAAACTCGTTCCAAGTTGTTTGGTAACAACACAGTCACATCCCCGTCTGGTCCTTAGCCTCTAAAAGAGTGGCATTGTTGCATGCTGCAAGGCACATGGTATGCATTACTTTAAAAGTTAGAAATTAGAATAACTGAGCCTTAACGCCCTTAATTGCCCCCTGAATTCCAATGCTTCCTGTTAAGGGAAATAAGGAGAAGAACGTGGGAGGGTTTCCCAGCATGAGAAGTCCAGATGGGGGAGTTGAACAAAATGTCAGACCCCCTAAGAGAAACAAACAAAAGTCAACACTGTCCTCGTCCAGCAGTTCCATCTCAGCTGGGAGCTCCTTGCGTGGGCTCTTAAGCGATCGAGCCTGGAGAACCATGCTGCTAATCAAACAATAGCCCGACATACAGTTCCCATAACTTGTTGAGAGATGTCATCAGTGCTTTATCGATGCAAACAAACCCCCTTATCTTGGTTCCACCTGGCAGCTTGCCTGGAGCTCAGCTGTGGAGGGTTGTGTTGGGCGGGGGTTAGGTCGCAGGGTGAAAAGGGCTTCTGGTGAGTTCTGGCCTTGATTTATTTGAACAGCTGATTCAAGTCAACTGGGCCAGTCAGCAGAGCCAGAGCATAGCCATCCCACTTTCAACAAAAGTCAACGAGAGCTTTTATTGGCAGCCCCTCGCATTGACTAAGTAATGATACAGTACTTTATACTCCAACATGAATAGCTGAACCATGTACATTAGGATATGGAAGAGCAACCACTGTGAGAAGCCAATAAATGTACAACCTGAAATTACATAATTTCAACCAGCTTTGCCCAGTTTTGCTATTGGGGTAAAGGTATATTTACTCTGCTACTGTGATATGTAAATAGCCCTTGGCCCAACCTTTTGAAGTAGCCCAGGGTGGGTGCTGAGGGGTATACTACAAAGCAGGATCAATGAGTTAGCCAGCTAACTTTGAAAAACAACCAGAAATCAATTTGATGTAAGAAATCTAAACTTAATTAATTAAGAAATCTACTAACTTTAGTGTTTTTGGTTGTTGACTCGATTCGACTATGTCCATTTCAAAGTTTTTAGGCAAGTTAGTTGGCAAGCTCATTGATCCTGCTTTGTAGTATTCCCTGTGGTCTGTTTTATATAGTAAAGAGAAAGACCGACCAGAAGAGAAAATATCCACAACAATAACAAAACCAATGTTAACGTCCAGATGCACTATTTCCCCCCCAGAACCTTCCCAGGGGTCCGTTTTTCATTTAGCCCCTGCAGAGCCATCTGTGTTTACGTTCACTTCCTTGATGTTCCGCATTTACTGTCTTATTTGTTTATTTTCGGCCTTGCTCCATACCTTCATTGGGCCCACCTACTGCCACCGCCCCTCTTCACTAGCTACAGCCCCACAACTAAACCATGTTCTCGACGGACGACCAACCTCTCCCACCCCCCCAACCAACCTGCCTTCTTGAGGGAGTAGTCATTTTAAACTAAACGCATACTACTTTGCCTCTTCTTCGGGAGTCAAAATCAAACGTACACATGCATGTCGTGGTGGAGTGCATATTGGAGGACCGCACTGGAATGTGTATGTGAACTGATCCCCATCTGTACCCCCCCCTCACCCCACCCTGCCTCCGCTTGGAATAAATCCTGGAGAAACTCCCCCTGACACAGAAGGCATTAGGGCTTGCGTCTGGGTGTATCTCGTAGTTCTTCCAGGGGCCTGAATGCCTGGGTGCTTAGTGCACCTAACAAGGCAAAGCAGACAGGCAG
This sequence comes from Salvelinus sp. IW2-2015, assembly GCF_002910315.2. NCBI lineage: Eukaryota > Metazoa > Chordata > Actinopteri > Salmoniformes > Salmonidae > Salvelinus > Salvelinus sp. IW2-2015. The sequence goes on along the minus strand of NW_019942874.1, from coordinate 82,281 downwards.
TGGGAAGATGGATGGGGAACCCGCTAGCTTAGCTCTGTCTTATTGATGTGTGAGGGTTATGCGAGTACCAGGGTGRGTTAAAGGGATACACCAGTTAAAGGGATACACCCATGTACGGTGTTGGAAGCGGGCTTGACGCCATTGTATTCTTGCCCCCTGGTTTGGATACGGTCCCAATCAGCCGCTGGAGACACATGAGCGCGTTGATTCGAAGGCTTCACCCCCCCCCCCCCCAAAAAAAAGAAAAATACATACAGTATGTTTTACTTTCTTGAATCATTTTTAATGGTAAAGATAAAGCTCACATTGAACCATTTTTGTCCAGCAGGGCCAAAACAGCCAATCAAATAACTTCTATATTTATTCTGGGTGGTTTACCTTTTATTTAACATGAGGGCTGAATTCATGGAGTGGAGTGAGGCTTTAATAATAGGTTATACAGGCTGGCAGGTGTCGACTACAGTACAGGTGACATTGTTTGGTTGGGACATCTCTTTCTAAATTGGAACTCATTCCAATGGATGACATCAAAAATGTCAAAGTAGAGCAAAGGAATGATGGCGTCGTCTGTCTCTGGGGCTTTTGGACCTGGACAGCGTGCGCTTCCACTGCTCACTGACCTCCTTTCTCCGTCATTGTTTTCGCCCACCTCATCATACCTCAAAGTGGAGGTCCGTCTGTCCGCCTTTCCTAATCTGTACCCGATGTTCCCAAAGGACATCGCCACTTGCGCCAGTGAGCTCGTTCCCGTGGTTAATGACGTCTGATGACAAATGGACTGCATGAGCATTTCCAAAATGTCACAGAAGAACTGTACTGCTGGAAATAATAGCTTCATCGCATAAGATTATAGCTCAAGTACAATTTCCAGATCACATATAAATCTATAGTTCAGTGTAACAGTATGTGAAATTGATTTGAGCCATGCAGACAGACATAGCAAGTACAAACCTCTGCAGCCAGCAACGGGTTAGGCCTAGCTCATTTCTAGATGCCACACACCATTAATCTCAAACTCTCTCAAATCACGGAATCCAATATCCAGTACTGACATCCACTTCACTGTTCCCCTGTCAGGGTACACGGGAGTGTCCATTCTATAGATTTCAACCAAAACAACATTACCCTGCCTCCCAGCCAAATGTTGCTTTCATGTCACTACCCAAGCATTTGCGCTGTTCCCTCATTGATTACCGTTATGTTTGGGTGAACGACCAAGCTCGGTGTGCCCCGCTGGTTCGTGGAACCAACTGGAGCAGGTCTGTCATTAACCAGCAGTGGCGAGACTGTAGCCTACATTCAGGCTGACGTTTGATGGACGGTGTCATCTGTTCATTTGTGACCGCATTTTGTCTTTTTTTTTTGTTTTCTCTCCCCCTTTTTAGATGGTCTTATTTTAAAGACCATCTGGAATGGGACTGATGCCCGAACACAATGTTTGTGCAATTTATCTGACTCTTGATAATTACTATTTGTTTGTATTGCAATTGTCGGTCTCTCCATAACAACATATTGCTTAATTTAGTGCTGTATGTACTTTTTTGTGCCCCCMAAAAATATGAGACGTATTACAACACAAACATTGACATATTGAAGAATCAAGCGTCCGATGCAGTGCAGCCGATGCAGTGCAGCATCATACTTTAGCTTGTCCTAACTTCCAGCATCAGTCAGACCCTGCTGCAGCATCAGTCAGACTCTTGCTGGTCAATAGGAAGTATACATACTGATATGTAAAGCAGTATGAAATAGTTCTAAACCGTATCCACGTGATTCGGCTTTGTAGATCAAATAACTGACTCAAGCCTTAGAACCAAAGTTGTCCTCTTATGGCAAGGCAGGAACCTTTCAGAAGATTCATGACGAGTACTGAAGGGGAAAAATGGACGTGTCACAAGCTGTTTTCATCTCACGCTTTCATGATCTGTTTGCTCCCAAGCGGTCGGACATCAAGGCCATGCATTTTTAATGAGGACCCTTTTCTCATATTCCATTTCTTCCTCATTTTATTCGGGTGTTTTTAATAATGGAATAGGGCATCATTGGGGGCGGATGGCATCGGTTGCTCCGCCTTGGGCCCCCTCAGTGTTCCGTGTCCAATCATAGCACGGCTGCCTCTGTAGTGATTGCAAATCACTTTTACACCTTGATGTTGTGAATGCTTAATGCTCGTTTTAAACAGCCGTCTGTTAGAGGTGTTTTTGCACTGATTAGTGCGCAATAGTCTGTCTGGCTCTTGCTGAGACTGTTTGATTATAAACTAGTCAATAAATAAAGTTGAACTGGATGTGGCACTTTCAAAGTATCCTATAACAAGTTCAACAAACCCAAGATGAGTTACTTTATTCTAGTTATCATACTCTTTTTTTTATTTTTTAAAATCATTTTTGTACACTATTTAAGGTAACCTTAATTCAAATGAGCATCCAATCAGTACCATTCAATACAATGAGGCAAGAGACGCAGATGAAAGGATAAGGACTCTTTATCCTCAAAGGGTAGGGGCCTTTTCCGTCTGGTCAAAGTATTGGGGCCTATGTAGTGAATAGGGGGGCATTTGGGATGTATTCAGACTGGTATTTTCCGACATTGTATTAGCAACATAGTTCAGGCAGTAGGGAACGCTCTCATCCATTTATATGCAGATGAAACGGTCTGATACTCAGCTGGCCCCTTCCTGGATTTTATGTTAGAAACGCTCTACAACAACGCTTTCTTAGTGTCCAACAAGCTTTCTCTGCCCTTAACCTTGTTCTGATCCACTCCAAAACAAAGGTCATGTGGTTTGGTAAGAAGAATGCCCCTCTCCCCACAGGTGTGATTACTTCATCTGAGGGTTTTAGAGCTTGAGGTAGTTACCTCATACAGGTACTTGGGAGTATGGCTAGACGGTACACTGTCCTTCTCTCAGCACATCAAGGTTGCAGGCTAAAGTTAAATCTAGACTTGGTTTCCTCTATCGTAATTGCTCCTCTTTCACCCCAGCTGCCAAACTAACCCTGATTCAGATGACCATCCTACCCATGCTAGATTACGGAGGCGTAATTTATAGATCGACAGGTAAGGGTGCTCTCGACCAGCTAGATGTTCTTTACCATTCGGCTATCAGATTTGCAACCAATGCTCCTTATAGGACACATCAGTGCACTCTATACTCCTCTGTAAACTGGTCATCTCTGTATACCTGTCGCAAGACCCAGTGGTTGATGCTTATTTATAAAACCCTCTTAGGCCTCACTCCCCCCTATTTGAAATATCTACTGCAGCCGTCATCCTTCACATACAACACTTGTTCTGCCAGTCACATTCTGTTAAAGGTCCCTAAAGCACACACATCCCTGGGTCGCTCGTCTTTTCAGTTCGCTACAGCTGGCGACTGGAACGAGCCGCAACAAACACTCAAACTGGACAGTTTTATCTCAATCTCTTCATTCGAAGACTCAATCATGGACACTCTTACTGACAGTTGTGGCTGCATTGCGTGATGTGTTGTTGTCTCTACCTTCTTGCCCTTTGTGCTGTTGTCTGTGCCCAATAATGTTTGTTCCCTGTTTTGTGCTGCTACCATGTTGTGTTGCTACCATACTGTATTGTCATGTGTTGCTACCATGCTATGTTGTTGTCATAGGTCTCTCTTTAGGTAGTGTTGTGTTGTCTCTCCTATCGGGATGTGTGTTTTGTCCTAATTTATTTTTAATCCCCGCCCCCGCAGGAGGCCTTTTGTTAGGCCAGCATTGTAAATAAGAATTTGTTCTTAACTGACTTGCCTAGTTATAAAAAGGTTAAATAAAAGACTATGAATATACCCCCTGGTGTTAAATCTGTCTACGTTTACGACAGGAAATGGTGAATTATGGATATTCAAATCAGGTATGAATATACATTTCTCCTCGCTCATGAACATTGTAGCCTATTTTGAAATAAATCTTCTGAATAATCTAACTACCTTAACATCAACACCCCCACTCTTTTTAAACATTTTAATAAGGGCAATTCCACAGTAATGTTGTCACAGTTCTAATTAGTATGACTTTCAAATGCATACAGTACTTATCAGGAAGGTTGAAATGTTGGTCACATGTTCACACGGTTAATCACATTCCAAGATGGCTAACCACATACTGGTTAATTTGGCTGTTTTCTGAAATCCTGCCCTCCTCAACTTTAAAATGATAAATGACTCCACTGTCCAGAGGCAGCGTGATAAATAGTTGACTTTAAGAGAGAGAGAGGATGATTCATATGACATTGTTACTCCTCTCTAAGACCTGGAAGGCATTCATTGTGAGTTTTTAAGAAGTGTTCGCTCAATGCATGACATTTTTCTATGTTGTTGCATGGACGGTTTGTCATGTTATGTTAATACAGATCAGATAACTGCGATAAATCTTTCAAATTCTTTCAAATTGTGGGCCATTTGCAGGCATGTAGCTCACAGCACCTAGAGACATGAAATAATTAATAATTAATAATGCAATACTTCTGAATTATTGCAAATGAGCCGTTGAACTTGAAAAGGCCTTTAATCTTTCAGCCTCACCATTCCCAATGTGTTAAAAGCTGCCGAAAACCTTATCAAAGCAATACAAATGTATTTTTGTTCTAGTATTGGTACATGAACATTGTTTGTAGGCCTTCGGTCCGATTTGATTCAACCGAAATAGCAATGAAATGGCGATTGATGTTCATTATGTTTAGGCCTTTGCACAAATTGAAGGTGAAATGCAATTTTAGGTATTTTTATTTTGATGTTATAATTTGAATGAAATTAACCATGTTATGTTTCTCACTTTAAGATCTGAATCCACAAAGGATCACCATGTGGCTGTTATTGGCTTGATGTGGACCAGGAAAGGATCTTCACCTTCGATGCTGCACTGTCCTTCAGAGACCCAAGCAGATCTGTCAATCTAATCCTTTTCTATGGATTATGGACCTGGCGAAGTGAAACCCCAGATTTGGGTTTTGTCTAATACTACATGGTAGCAGTTTCCAGAACAAATGGCTTGTATTGGAAACCAGTCATGAAATTTGGGACTGTAAGGTGCCTGTACACAGGATATGAATGTGCCTAGCCTCTGGACTGAGGACATAGCGAATCTTGCTGGAGTAGCTGGCAAACCAAAGGGCTCCAATTATTTCATGCAGTCGGACAACCCGTTCAACAAGAAACTCCAAGCGTTAAAGAGGCCCATGGGACCTCCAAACGCCAACGTGCAAGGAACGCCAGCCATGCCCAAGATGGGTGTCCGGGCGAGGGTGTCGGACTGGCCACAGCGAAAGGATGGCTGGGAGTCACAGCCTCCGCCACGCTATGACAGCCTTGTGCCGACCTTCCAGAAGGGATCGTCAAAACTTAGCACAGAGGTCATCCTCCAAAAGAGCCAGGAGTTGCACAGTACCGAGTTCCCAGAGACCAAGTATCCGCTGTGCGACCTCCTGAGCCACTCCCCCATGAAGGGCTTCCCCGGGATCAAGAGGAGCAACAGTGAGGTCACCATTAGCGACATCGGCGCTGAGGACTTGGATCACACCACCATCAACCCCAACACTGGGGCCACCTTGCGCCGTGAGTATGGGAGCACATCATCTCTCGACAAGCAGGGTCTGTCCGGCACCAGCGAAGGCTTTGTGGGCACCCTGAGGGGCTACCACATGGAGGACCGCTCGGACCAACCCAGCGCACCTCCTCCACAGAGTTTCCCGGAGCTGCTGCGTCTCAACACCACCCTGTCGCCCAGCCTACAGACGGCCGCCCAGATTGCGCGAGGCGACATTGTCTGCATCCCGGGCTACGACTATGTGGACAGCTCCCTGCTCTATAGCCGTGAGCGGGAGAAGTCCTTCATCCAACGCATGAAGGCAGAGAAGGCCGACACCTCCATCTTCCGGAGGCTGCGGAACGTGAAGAGCGAGGGCGAGTACCTGGACCAGGAGGACGGAGGGCGCTTCGGAAGGCCCCTGAGCTTCCAGAAGTGCTTCGCCCACTACGACGTGCAGAGCGTCCTCTTCAACATCAGCGAGGCGGTGGCCAACCGTGCCGACCTGGGTCGCAGGAAGAACACTACCACTGGGGCATCGGCCGCCTCTCAGTGCCAGGCCCCGGCTTCTGGGCTGGGAGACAGCGCCAYGCCAATTCCCATCTGTGAGTCKCCCGTAGGCAGCTGCGAGGAGGTGGGTCACAAGGCCAGCATGGACGCAGATGAGGGGGATGGGAAGAGCAATACCCTGGTGCTCAGCTGCCCGTACTTCCGTAACGAGACTGGTGGCGAGGGCGAGAGAAAGGTGGCCCTGAGCAAAGCTAGCAGTGCCAGCTATGGGAGCGGAGACTATGCTCCTAGCTATGGGGGTGGAGGACAAGGCTACTCTGTGGAATCATCGCTCAGCACCCGGTGCACCAATGCAGGGGTGTCGGTGCTCGAGGTGTCAAGGGAGAGCCAGGCCTTCCACAGGGACATGTACAAGCGCTACATAATCGAACACATTGACCAGGGGGCCTACTACTACCACAAGTACTTTTACAATAAAGGTAAGAGAGGCATTGACTACCTACCTAATACTAAATGGGTTCATTACTATAAAGTACTCTAGCAACTTCAAGAAAGAGCCAGATGGGGCTTTTCAGTTTTTCAAGTTAATTTACGATGTACTTTGCAGTGTTATACAAATGCACAACGTTAGCAGACACGCCATAGAATCTAGCCATGTGTAGCTAAATTTGAGCGTTGCTGAAAATCTATGACCTGCTCATTGAATGAGGAAATAGTTTACTGGAGTAGACATCAACATGATACCTGAGATAGCAGGGTACATGTAAAATCTGCAATTTTCTACTTTGCAATTTATACTGCAAAAGTCTAGCTTGTTAGTTGACCGTGACTTCCGTGGCACTTAGATGTCCCTTATGTCAGTGCGTGACATTGCCTGAGGTGAACAACTCTTGAAGCTAGTCATGCTTGAGTCACCGCAGCAATGCAGCACATGAGTTTTTCCCTCTACATTTGTCAGTATCCATAGGTTGAAAATACATTTTATATTAGCCATAATATGATCCACATCAAACCCAAGATGTTGCTAATAGCTTTTTTTCAGCTATTTTACAGACTTGAACTAAACTTGAAGATGGGCGATTCCACGCCTGCCTAGGTGGAACATATTTTTGGTATCTCAGATTGTTCTGGCAATCCTCACATAGAAACTTTGTTGGGAGGAAGAATGTTTGCATTTGACATTTGTATCACAATCATGAAAAGATCATAAATCATGATGAAAGTGTCCATTTCAGGCCCTTTTTAGATCTTTACATGCCTCCTCTCCTGTAAGACATTAGGATCTGTGAACCGTACATGATACAGACATCTTGTTGTCATTATACTCCTCATTTCCATCCACAGTTTTTATGTGGGTAAAGTCATACCGTATTATATATATATACACTGCTCAAAAAAATAAAGGGAACACTTAAACAACACAATGTAACTCCAAGTCAATCACACTTCTGTGAAGTGCATGGTGTTGGGCTGTAAGAACAACCCCCACCTGTGGACGTCGGGCCCTCATACCACCCTCATGGAGTCTGTTTCTGACCGTTTGAGCAGACACATGCACATTTGTGGCCTGCTGGAGGTCATTTTGCAGGGCTCTGGCAGTGCTCCTCCTTGCACAAAGGCTGAGGTAGCAGTCCTGCTGCTGGGTTGTTGCCCTCCTACGGCCTCCTCCACGTCTCCTGATGTACTGGCCTGTCTCCTGGTAGCGCCTCCATGCTCTGGACACTACGCTGACAGACACAGCAAACCTTCTTGCCACAGTTCGCATTGATGTGCCATCCTGGATGAGCTGCACTACCTGAGCCACTTGTGTGGGTTGTAGACTCCGTCTCATGCTACCACTAGAGTGAAAGCACTGCCAGCATTCAAAAGTGACCAAAACATCAGCCAGGAAGCATAGGAACTGAGAAGTGGTCTGTGGTCACCACCTGCAGAACCACTCCTTTATTGGGGGTGTCTTGCTAATTGCCTATAATTTCCACCTTTTGTCTATTCCATTTGCACAACAGCATGTGAAATTTATTGTCAATCAGTGTTGCTTCCTAAGTGGACAGTTTGATTTCACAGAAGTGTGATTGACTTGGAGTTACATTGTGTTGTTTAAGTGTTCCCTTTATTTTTTTGAGCAGTGTATATATATATATATATATATATATGTACTTTAACATGACTAAAACCAAATCGCAACTGTGTAGAAATGTTAATTGACCTACATTTATACAGTTTCTTGACTGTGTCCAGCTCACTAGTAATCACATCATTTACAGCTAGACAGTCAGGAGTAAATTTTGACACCGAGGAAATGGTGCGGCCCGCTGGACCACGTTGAAGTCCGAATGTGGCCCCCAGGGAAAAATTCATTTGACACCCCTGGTCTAGGGAGGGAGGAAAAACACTTCATCCTASGGATGAATTTAATGAAACCCGTACTGGAGTTAATGGAACTACAAAGACTGTTTTTTTCTGCAGTGCAGGTTTCAGTCCGTGCAGGTTTTATTGAAATGAGCCTGTAGTTACATGTCTTTTGCAACCCTACATGTCAATTAATCAGTAAAGGGAGCATTACTACATGAAATGTATCTGTCTACTCATTGAGTTATTGATACACTAAGTTTAGGAATATCTTTATGGGTTAGCATGTATTTGATGAATTTTATCTACTTTTCTGGCTTTGCTAGTGTTATAATCTATGATGTGTAGGCCCTATTCATGGAGTTTTAAGGAATGCAAAGGAAYGTCCAATCAGGCAAATCATGTTAAGTTGAACTGTGTTTGTTGCAGGTCTGTTTTTACCTTTGACCTGTAAGCCAGAGTGCCAAAGCCAAATTTGTATTTTATGTGAATTTAATGGAAAATAAAGATTTCTTATGTTTTCATAATCCAAACCGCAGCTAACATTTGTGTTGTACCGTCGTTTACCATTTACCCTCAGATCACCAGAACTACTTTGGCACGGATGAGAACTTGGGCCCCGTAGCGGTCAGTATCCGCCGGGAAAAGCTGGATGAGGGAAAGGAGGGAGCACAGTACAACTACCGGGTCACCTTCCGGACCAGCGAGGTAAATAATTGAAAAGGGGAGATGTCGCAAAAGGCTGAGAGTGTCCTAAGATGTATGCTGTACACAGGTTCTTACTGTGGACTCTCACATTGCTAACCAGCAGGCAAAATTAATTCTGAAGTGGTAGAATGTTGTCATACCTTCATACATAATGAATAATCAATTAGTTATAAGATCACAAATGGTGTGAAACAGAAAATACCTCAAGATTGAATTCAAACTAAACCAAGTACTTCTGTATAACCCCCCCCACCATTTATTTTTATTTTTTTAATTCAACTCTGTAGATAATCGTAACTTAACCCGAAAGGTACAACTTTTCTGAGATGATGCACAGTGGACTAGATAAGCAGACATTTTGTATTATGATACCAATGGGACATTAAACAACTTTTAATCCGGCAAGTTAATGGGGAAAGTTTGATCCCACGATATGTTAGTTCTCCTATGAGATATTGTAAATGGGGAGTTTGTGGTTGCACTTCTTATGACACGCTAATGCTAAAGGCTAATCTATTTAGTTTTACTAAAAGCTAATTCCCGATGCAACTTAACCTAGAGAACCGGGAGAGAGACGTTTAACTGCGTGCAGCGGGAAATTGAAGCTCTTTGGGGAGGTACTCTCTTCACTAGTACCCTAGTTTACTACTCCATATTTCACCCATGTTTCTTATATATTACAGTAATTTGTCTCTTACATTTTCTTCCTGGTGTAGTTTATTTTCTATTCATAATTTGTAAGCATTTTCCATTAAAAAAACAGAATTCTTCTTTAATAACAACATCATAGCTACATTACTTAAGACAGCCAAACACTTCAATGATTCCCACTCACTTAATGTGTTACAAACATTTTTGGATCATGTTGCTCTTGAAACGTGGGTGCAGAAAATTTCAACTGTTAATAACAACTTTCACGAATGAGCCTTTATAAATGCTTACACTTTATGAATGACTTTCAATGTTGTAACTAAAAGCTTGTGAATTGTAATGATTGTAATGCCTAGAAGTGCTTAATTCTTAAGTCTAAGCCATTGGGGGATTCTAAGCTGACATATGGAATTGTTTTAAGAATGTCATACCATGGATCATCCTTTTACTACTGTAGCCCATAAAAATGCATTGAATTACACATTCAGAAATAGCAAAAAATACACAAAAGATGTATCATAAGGAATAAGGTTTTGAAGTGTATGTCCTTTATCTAGGAGATATAAGAAAACTCAGGAAATATTGTCGTTTTTTTACTAATTTGGCACAACTACCTCCATACTTACATTCATTCATTTGTTTGGGTTACCGTTAGACGAGTCCCGTGACACTTGTGAATAGTGTAGAGCAAAATGGAGAACACCATCCTGTTTGTGATAGTCCCCTTTCTACAGTGGGGTCATATTAGTTTGTAGCCCAAATGGTTTGGACACTACAGACGAACGTTGGTACATCAGCGTTACCGACTTTAGACGAATCCCGTGACAAACTGTTAGGATGCTACAGACGGAGAAGACCGATTTTTATTTTATTTTTCGGGATGTCTCCTGTAGAGGTCGACCGATTTTTATGATTTTTCAACGCCGATACCGATTATTGGAGGACCAAAAAAGCTGATACCGATTTAATCGGACGATTTTTTAAATGTATTTGTAATAATGACAATTACAACAATACTGAATGAACACTTATTTTAACTTAATATAATACATCAATAAAATCAATTTAGCCTCAAATAAGTAATGAAACATGTTCAATTTGGTTTAAATAATGCAAAAACAAAGTGTTGGAGAAGAAAGTAAAAGTGCAATATGTGCTAACGTATTGCATATGTGCTAACGTAAAAGCTAACGTTTAAGTTCCTTGCTCAGAACATGAGAACATATGAAAGCTGGTGGTTCCTTTTAACATGAGTCTTTAATATTCCCAGGTAAGAAGTTTTAGGTTGTAGTGACTATAGGAATTATAGGACTATTTCTCTCTATACCATTTGTATTTCATATACCTTTGACTATTGGATGTTCTTATAGGCACTTTAGTGTAACAGTATAGCTTCCGTCCCTCTCCTCGCCCCTACCTGTGCTCGAACCAGGAACACATCGACAACAGCCACCCTCGAAGCATCGTTACCCATCGCTCAACAAAAGGGGCAGAACGACAGATTGATTGCAGATTGCAGAGCAAGGGGAACAACTACTCCAAGTCTCAGAGCTAGTGACGTTTGAAACACTATTAGCACGCACCCCGCTAACTAGCTAGCCATTTCACATCGGTTACACCAGCCTAATCTCGGGAGTTGATGGGCTTGAAGTCATAAACCGTGCAATGCTTGAAGCATTGCGAAGAGCTGCTGGCAAACGCACGAAAGTGCTGTTTGAATGAATGCTTACGAGCCTGCTGCTGCCTACCAYCGCTCAGTCAGAMYGCTCTATCAAATCATAGACTTAATTATAACATAATAACACACAGAAATACGAGCCTTTGGTCATTAATATGGTCGAATCCGGAAACTATAATTTCGAAAACAAAATGTTTATTCTTTCAGTGAAATACGGAACCGTTCCGTATTTTATCTAACGGATGGCATCCCTAAGTCTAAATATTGCTGTTACATTGTACAACCTTCAATGTTATGACCTTCAATGTTATGTCATAATTATGTACAATTCTGGCAAATTAATTACGGTCTTTGTTAGGAATAAATGCACTTCACACAGTTCGCAATGAGCCTGGCGGCCCAAACTGCTGCATATACGCTGACTGCTTGCACGGAACGCAATAGAAGTGACACAATTTCCCTAGTTATAAGAAATTCATGTTAGCAGGCAAAATTAGCTAAATATGCAGGTTTAAAAAATATATACTTGTGTATTGATTTTAAAGAAAGGCATTGATGTTTATGGTTAGGTACATTGGTGCAACGACAGTGCTTTTTTCGCAAATGCGCTTGTTAAATCATCACCCGTTTGGCGAAGTAGGCTGTGATTCGATGASAAATTAACAGGCACCGCATCGATTATATGCAACGCAGGACACGCTAGATAAACTAGTAATATCATCAACCATGTGTTGTTAACTAGTGATTATGTTAAGATTGATTGTTTTTTATAAGATATGTTTAATGCTAGATAGCAACTTACCTTGGCTTCTTGCTGCCCTCGCATAACAGGTAGTCAGTCTGTCACGCAGGCTCCTCGTGGAGTGCAATGTAAGGCAGGTGGTTAGAGCGTTGGACTAGTAACCGGAAGGTTGCAAAAATGAATCCCCGAGCTGACAAGGTCAAAATCTGTCGTTCCGCCCCTGAACAAGGCAGTTAACCCACCGTCATTGAAAATAAGAATGTGTTCTTAACTGACTTGCCTAGTTAAATAAAGGTGAGGGAAAAAATCGTCCAATCGGTGTCCAAAAATACCGATTGTTATGAAAACTTGAAATCGGCCCTAATTAATTGGCCATTCCGATTAATCGGTCGACCTCTAGTCTCCTGGTCTGACAAACAGTGCTGTAGCTCTGCCACTATTCACCACATATGTGGAAGGGTGACATAGGCGATGTGGTGGATTGAGATGCAGCCCATGCAACCAAAAAAACACAGCTTAAACTGACGGATGTTGATGGACACTCTAGGGGGTTAAACTTTTGCAAATAATGAAATAGTTATTTCTAACGTATTTATAATTTGCAACTTTATTCATGAAAGTTGTTTGTAAATTGTTACTCAAAATCCAACTCAACCGTCAAGGCTAGACCCCCAGCTAACCTCCAGCCTCTCTCTCTGTTCTCCCCAGCTCACCACTCTCCGAGGGGCAATCCTGGAAGACGCCGTGCCCTCCACCGCCAAGCATGGCATGGCCAGGGGCCTACCGCTGAAGGAGGTGCTGGAGTATGTGGTCCCAGAGCTGAACATCCAGTGTCTCAGGCTGGCCACCAGCTCACCCAAGGTCCCTGAGCAGCTCCTCAAGCTGGACCAACAGGGGGTGAGTGATCATAGAGACAGTCGCTAGTAAAAGTTTCCACACCCCTTGCACAGTCTTAACATTTTTCTGATTTTAAATGTTTTTCTAAAAAATGTATAAACCTACTCCACATTTTCTCTGTGTGTGTGTGTGTACAGTTGAAGTCGGAAGTTTACATACACTTAGGTTGGAATCATTAAAACTAATTTTTCAACCACTCCACACATTTCTTGTTAACAAACTATAGTTTTGGCAAGTCGGTTAGGACATCTACTTTGTGCATGACACAAGTAATTTTTCTAACAATTGTTTACAGACAGATTATTTCACTTATAATTCACTGTATCACAATTCCAGTGGGTCAGAAGTTTACATACACTAAGTTGACTGTGCCTTTAAACAGCTTGGAAATTTCAGAAAATGATGTCATGGCTTTAGAAGCTTCTGATAGGCTAATTGACATCATTTGAGTCAATTGGAGGTGTACCTGTGGATGTTTTTCAAGGCCTACCTTCAAACTCAAAAATTGTAGACCTCCACAAGTCTGGTTCATCCTTGGGAGCAATTTCCAAATGCCTGAAGGTACCACGTTCATCTGTACAAACAATAGTACGTAAGTATAAACACCATGGGACCACGCAGCCATCATACCGCTCAGGAAGGAGATGCGTTCTGTCTCCTAGAGATGAATGTACTTTGGTGCAAAAAGTGCTAATCAATCCAAGAACAACAGCAAAGGACCTTGTGAAGATGCTGGAGGAAACCGGTACAAAGTATCTATTTCCACAGTAAAGTCGAGTCCTATATCGACATAACCTGAAAGGGCGCTCAGCAAGGAAGAAGCCACTGCTCCGAAACCGCCATAAAAAAGCCAGACTACGGTTTGCAACTGCACATGGGGACAAAGATTGTACTTTTTGGAGAAATGTCCTCTGGTCTGATGAAACAAAAATAGAACTGTTTGGCCATAATGACCATCATTATGTTTGGAGGAAAAGGGGAGGCTTGCAAGCCGAAGAACACTATCCCAACCATGAAGCACAGGGGTGGCAGCATCATGTTGTGGGGGTGCTTTGCTGCAGGAGGGACTGGTGCACTTCCCAAAGTAGATGGCATCATCACGAAGGAAGATTATGTGGATATATTGAAGTAACATCTCAAGACATCAGTCAGGAAGTTAAAGCTTGGTCACAAATGGGTCTTCCAAATGAACAATGACCACACGCATACTTCCAAAGTTGTGGCAAAATGGCTTAAGGACAACAAAGTCAAGGTATTGGAGTGGCCATCACAAAGCCCTGACCTCAATCCTAAAGATTTGTGGGCAGAACTGAAAAAGCGTGTGCTAGCAAGAAGGCCTACAAACCTGACGCAGTTACACCAGCTGTCAGGAGGAATGGGCCAAAATTCACCCAACTTATTGTGGGAAGCTTGTGGAAGGCTACCCGAAACATTTGACCCAAGTTAAACAATTTCAAGGCAATGCTACCAAATACTAATTGACTGTATGTAAACTTCTGACCCACTGGGAATGTGATGAAAGAAATRAAAGCTGAAATCATTCTCTCTACTATAATTCTGACATTTCACATTCTTCAAATAAATTGGTGATCCTATATGACCTAAGACAGGGAATTTGTATTAGGATTAAATGTCAGGAAATATGAAAAACTGAGATGAAATGTATTTGGCTAAGGTGTATGTAAACYTCCAACTTCAACTGTATATATACTTGATGAAAGCACCTTTGGCAGCCATTCCAGCTGTGAATCATTTTGAAAAATGTTCTTCCACCTTTGCACAACTCTTAGGGCAACATTTATCCATTGTTTTCGTCAAAATAGTCAATTTGGTTGGGAATCATTGGTGGGCAGCAATATTCAAACCTTTCTGGTGTCATTCTGGTGTGTTTTTTGGCATTGAAAATAGTGTAATTAACCTGCTGAAAAATAACATTTCTACCCCAGGGTTTTCATCTAACTTTTTACCTGGGCTTTGCTAATTCTACATTTCCTTTGATCCTAACAAACTCTCTCTTCTTGGAGTCACCTTTCTGCTGATCTCAGGGCAGTTCAATTGACTTAATGGTTGCAGTTAAGCTCGCTAAAGTTAAAGAAGTACTGATGGAGTTTCATAATAAAGCCACAGGTCAATACAAAAGGTTCTAACCTGCTCTGCATCGTAACATTGCTTATGGTAGAGCATGGCGCTTGCAATGACAGGATAATGGGTTCAATTCACCCGACCAACAATACCCCCCAGAAAACGAGGCGTGCGTGTTTTGGATAAAAGAATCATCTAAATGTTATATCTTTTTTTATTATTATACACCCCCGGGAAACTATTGAGCGTGAAAAATCCAAGAGTTTTCAGAGTTGCAGTTCTTGACACAGTGATCTGAGCTATCTGATTGGCCAGTGGTAAGCCTATAGGTGCGCTTAATTTGTTCTCTGGGCCAACCGGTTGGGCGGAGTTCTACATTCAGACACATGAAATGATTCAAAATAGGCACTGTTTGCCTTTCCGGTGCTAGGACTGCTGAATCAAGTGCACACTGCCAACAGCACCAAACAAATTAAATAAAAATATTACAGARATGTTTGGTGGTTCACTAGGAATGCCTTGGAGATTGACGGATCGGTTGGTGACCACAAGTCTAAAAGAAACAAATTGTTTCTTAGCAAAGAGCAATTTTTCATACAATAATTTTGCTTGAACTGTCTGAGTGGGGAGGGGTAAACTAAAAACTAGATGTTATTGTCACAGAGGTTTGGGATTCTCTTTCTTGTTGGTCTATTAACTAATTTACCGCCTGGTTATATAACCAGGAAGGCCAAATCTCCATCCCACCAAAACCTTCAGACATTTCTGGCAGTCTTTTCACATAGCTCTTACACTAAAAGGGCATTATCATTTTCACAGTGTTATTCCAGCCTCCATAGTGTGGAAACATATATAAAACACAGGATTTTGACTGCATTGAGGCTTTTAATGTGCCCCGTAAATGACTAGGGTATTTGTATTACAATTGAGTGCACAATATGATCCTAATACAATCACATATCTTATACATCACTGTTGTCACAAGTAGGTATTTCCGCTTACAACAAGGGATTACACTGCAGATTWTGATTGCTTTACTGTGTTAAGCAAAAACCCAGATATGTAGTTTGCCTGTTTTTGAGCCCTTATCATCAATCAAGCACTTACGGATTCAGCATCCTGCCTTTCGGGCTATGTCTGGCACAGCGGGAAACCAGGAAATTGTACAAATACGCAACTCACCACTCTCAGAGGCTAGACTTTAATGACATTTATTTTCCCAATTATGACTACCATGCAAAGAAATCCAATTGCCACCGTCTGAGGGGTTTTCTCCCATTCTAGTAATTATATTTCTATGCTACCATGGCTCCGGTATCTAGTATCAATATGGTGGAATATTCACTCATCTCTGGACAGGGGAAAAACAATAAGCGGTATTGCCATGTAACTGGATTTCTGGGTAACCAGAGACGTGCATCAAGACAGATCAATCCCTAAAGCATGTAACAGCAGGGGGAGAAATGGCATCAGGGTGCAATATCAGAGTATTGATGAGATCAAGTTTCATACAAGCTTCTTTCATTTGGGGAGCGTGGCAGGTTTGTAAATCTATTGGAGCAAAGCTGGCGAGAGGTGAGGGGGAATCTTGACCTCAAGGAATGTCTAGGGGTCAACTCTCTTATTCCTCAATTTGATTAAGTTTAATTATGTTACATTTCATTGATGTGATAATATCATAATGATCTTTCACCGGTTATATCTACTGTAAGTAGGACTGGAATGCTATTATTGTTAGCTACTCGTTAAGCAACCGTGGAGATACGTAGTAAAGACRACCATCAATGGCAATCTAACTTCGCTTTACCAGCAGTACTTCCCCTATCCCCCTCAAGTTTGAATCATTTACTAAGGCGGCACAGCTTCCGTTCCCCTTATCCAAAACAATATGGCCTCACCTCCCACTGAATTTTTGCAGTGTTGCCACGACAATGTGAGAGCTGGGAAGAGACCAGCCACGCAAATTGAGACTTCTCGATTTAATGCATTTTTCTTTTGACCGCTCGTCTTGTCATGTTGCTTAGCTGTGAGCAGTGAGCACCTCCACTGTCTTATGAGGACCTTCTTTGAGTTTCGTAAAGGTTCTGCTGATCCTGGTCTCGTGCACCCGAGCCTCCCCCACACACAAAAAAAAAGGTTTTACAGCATTTCTAAGATTAATMAATTATTCAGGACCAACTGTTAGGTGTGGTCTTAGGGCCACTCACACTGTAATTATTTCCTCTTTTGTGTGTGTCAACTCCTCTGATTGTTCAGATGGCTAGCGCCAAGTGTGCTATCTCAGCACCTGGTGTCAGGTAATAGGTATTGATAGCAGGAGATAAAATGCACTGGGCTGGTACCACGCTTGATATATCCTTCCCTCCCTGAGTGCTTACAGGAGCGTTTCAGTCTAATTTGACACCATACACCGGCGCCGGCAACCGTCTCTGACGCTACAGAGCATTTCAATCAAGAGTGTAGATAAGGAAGAATGCATCGTTGAATACTGAATGTCCCATCTTAGTGTTGCTCAGTGTCTTATGAAAAATAACACCTKCTATAATTTGGTCATGCGCCCAAGCATTTGGAGAAATGTTTCATAAGCGTTACGCCAGTTACCTTTTTATAAGATTTGAATTGAGATTTAAAAAAAAAAAATATATATTTATTATCGTATAATAAACAGACATTAGGTAGACATAGGCAGGTCATAACCCCAGGTTATAACCCACCCCTAAATTACAAGGTTCTTCCACACATTAGCGTAGCATAAACAGATATTGGGCAGACATTGGCATGTCATAACCCCACCCTTATTGTTCTTTGTCATTCCAGTTGAGCTTCCAGCACAAGGTGGGCATCATGTACTGCCAGGCGGGCCAGAGCACCGAAGAGGAGATGTACAACAATGAGAGCGCCAGCCCCGCCCTAGAGGAGTTCATGGAGCTGCTGGGCCAGAGGGTCAGGCTGAAGGGCTTCACCAAGTACCGGGCCCAGCTGGACAACAAAAGTAAGAGTTCATGACTCAACACACACATTTGTTTTTTATATATGTTATTATCATTTGATTTATCATATGCTTGATAAATGTTCAATAAATTAGAGGATGAGGGCCCAGCTGGACACGTACTGTACACCCTCTTGTACAGACCAACTGAAAAGAAGAAGAATTCCGTTTTGAATGATTTATCTTTTGATAGGAGCAAACTTGGAAGTTTGAAAAAATGTGGTAGATTGCAACAACATTTTTTTTTTTTTTTTTTTAAGTCCATGTCTCTCTGTACACTGACAAATGCTCGAGGCGTTAGATGGCCAGGATTTTTTTTTTTAACTCTGCATACTTAATACGATTTTTTTATTATACGCATAAATGGTGTTGGGGGCCAGTAGGAGGCACCCTGTCCTCTGGTCTAAAAAAAAATATCCCAATGCCACAGGGCAGTGACTGGGGACATTGCTCTGTGTAGGGTGCCGTGTTTCGGATGGGACGTTAAACGGGTGTCCTGACTCTCTGTGGTCGCTAAAGTTCCCATGGCACTTATCGTAAGAGTAGGGGTGTTAAATGTCAGCATCCCAGAGTCGCCTCTTCACGGTTGACGTTGAGACTGGTGTTTTGCGGGTACTATTTATTGAAGCTGCCAGTTGAGGACTTGGGAGGCATCTGTTTCTCAAACTAGATACACTAATGTACTTGTCCTCTTTCTCAGTTGTGCACCTTGGCCTCCCACTCCTCTTTATATTCTGGTTAGAGCCAGTTTGCGCTGTTCTGTGAAGGGAGTAGTATACAGCGTTGTATAAGATCGTCCATTTCTTGGCAATTTCTTGCATGGAATAGCCTTCATTTCTCAGAACAAGAATAGACTGACAAGTTTCAGAAGAAAGTTATTTGTTTCTGGCCATTTTGAGCCTGTAATCAAACCCACAAATGCTGATGCTCCAGATACTCAACTAGTCTAAAGAAGGCTAGTTTTATTGCTTCTTTAATCAGAACAACAGTTTTCAGCTGTGCTAACATAATTGCAAAAGGGTTTTCTAATGATCAATTAGCCTTTTAAAATGATAAACTTGGATTAGCTAACACAACGTGCAATGGGAACACAGGAGTGATGGTTGCTGATAATGGGCCTCTGTACGCCTATGTAGATATTCCATAAAAAATCTGCCCTTTCCAGCTACAATAGTCATTTACAACATTAACAATGTCTACACTGTATTTCTGATCAATTTGATGTTATTTTAATGGACAAAAAATGTGCTTTTCTTTCAAAAACAAGGACATTTCTAAGTGACCCCAAACCTTTGAACGGTAGTGTATATACTGTACAGACAGACAGACAGACAGATGCAACAATTTCAAAGATTTTACTGAGTTACAGTTCATATAAAGCAATCAGTCAATTGAAATAAATTCATTAGGCCCTAATCTATGGATTTCACATGACTGGGAAGGGGTGCAACCATGGGCGGRCCTTGGAGGCCCAGCCAATAAGAATACGTTTTACCCCACAAAAGGGCTTTCATACATAAGCTGCACCTGTGTAATGATCATGCTGTTTAATCAGCTTCTTGATATSCCACACCTGTCAGATGGATGGATTATTTTGTCACAGGAGAAATGCTCACTAACAGGGATGTAAATACATTTGAGTGCAAGGTTTTAGATAAATACGGTTTCTGTGCGTATGGAAAATTGCAGGGATTTTTTTATTTCAGCTCATGAAACATGGGACCGACACTTTACATGTTGCGTTTACATTTTTCCTCAGTGTAAATTAATATAGATATAGAGATTTATGTATATCTCTCTGCTGAAATACAGGAATTTAGAAAAAGACCAACCATTGGGCAGTTCAGTCAAATTTTAAGATGGGCTGGTCGCATGCACTCCATGTTAAGTTCCCCACTCTGCTTGGTGGAGAGGCAGTCTATATTTATTATGCCCCCAGCCTCTGGAATAGCCTGCCAGAGAACCTGAGGGGGGCCAAAACTGTGGACATATATTTAAGAGATCTTAAAACTCATGTTTTTTGCTTTGCTTTTCCTTAGGGTGCTTTTTAGTTATTCAGTTTTTGTCACACTTTAGTTTTTATTCTTGTTTGTTGTGTAGTAGTAAATATTTCAGTTTTTCTTTTCCTTGTTTTTTGTATTCGTCTTTTTTCCTGTGAAGCACATTGTGAGGCATTCCATGTCTGAAATGAGCTATATAAAAAAAGCTTGATTCGACTTGTTGTTTGTGAATAAACCCGSGTGGGTCTTTCTATATAGACCATAGCAACACTCTCTATAAATGAATTGTCATGTGTACTCTGTTGGTTCTATTTGTTTCGTAGTTGTAAGCAACATCTTACATAAGGCTCTTGGGAAAAGCATTCAGATAACAGTCTTTTGATTAATGGGCTATTCTGGAGRTCTGAAATTCAGTTACAGCAGTCAAGATTTTAAGCCATCTTAAAGCTGTGTCCATCCTGATTCCTGGAAATGACACGCAATCTGCCCAGCGTTCATGTAAAGCCACCTAAACAGGAACAATGGCCAGTGTCGTTTCCGAGCTCTGGGGAAAGAGAACGGGCCATTTAGAAATACCCAGAAACAGAAACCCAGAAACAGACTGGGCATTTCAGGCAAATGCAAGATTGGCTGATCTGTCTTTAAAAAAATAATTTGTGCAGTATTATTGTTATTTGACTAATAATGGGAGGGCCTCAAGGAAATGAATGGTCCAGAGTGTTGGAAATGCCCATTTCTGGTCCCAGTCTGTCCCTGGCAATACCACAGGATTATTACTGCTGTATACAATGATCTTATTGCAGATCATGTAATTAGATTTTTTTTTTTTTTTCTCCAGAGACTACAGTATTACATTATTTTAAATTCTGTTGTTTAGAATGTCTCTGTCTGAGCTGCTCTGACCTAAATTCTTTGTTTGGGTGTTACAGCGGATTCCACTGGAACACATTCTCTCTACACTACTTACAAAGACTATGAGCTGATGTTCCACGTGTCCACACTGCTCCCCTACACCCCAAACAACCGACAACAGGTGAGTGGACACTGGAAGTCTATGGGTACCTGCTAGCATGCTAGTAGATATTGTAGACTTCCAGTCATTGGGCTAACGCTACCTCTAACTTCCTTCATACTGGACACAGATGCGTAAAATGTATATCCACGCTTGTACATCTGACTCTGGGGAAGTAGATACAGGGCCTCATTGCCAACATCCGAAAGTATCCCTTTAAAGCAGCACTAGTCAATCTGTGTCCACCCGCAGTGGGCCCCCAACATTTGTGTAAGTAAACTGAGAGATTGGTCTTGGCAAACGTCACTGCCACAGGTATTTGAATATTGTTGTAACTGYCCTTAAAGCCAGATTTAGGAGTGCCACTTCAGAAGAGCTATTGAACACTTTGATAATTAACACAAAGATCTAGTAGGTCAGATTTTTCAAAACATTAAGGGCTGAATCCTGACTTGAGATGTGCACATAAACAGTGCTGGAAAAAGTACTCCATTTTCGTACTTGAGGAAAAAGTAAAGATGCCTTAATAGAAAACTACTCAAGTAAAAGTGGAAGTCACCCAGTAAAATACTACTTGAGTAAAGGTCTAAAAGTATTTGGTATTAAATATACTTAAGTATCAAAGTAAATGTAATTGCTAAAATATACTTAAATATCAAATGTAAAAGAACAAATAATTTCAAATTCCTTATATTAAGCAAACCAGATGGTGACATTTTCTTGTTCTTTTTTTGTTTACGGAAAGCCAGGGGMACACTCATTTACAAATTAAGCATGTGTGTTTAGTGAGTCTGCCAGATCAGAGGCAGTAGGGATGACCATTGATGTTCTTGATAAGCGCCTGAATTGGTCCATTTTCCTGTCCTGCTAAGGATTCAAAATGTAGTTTTGGGTGTCAGGGAAAATGTGCAGAGTAAAAAGTACATTATTTACTTTCGGAATGTAGTGAAGTAAAACTTATAACTAAATGGTACAGTACAGATACCCCACAAAACTACTTAAACTTACTTTAAAGTATTTTTCCTTAAGTACTTTACACCACTGCACATAACCCTCTTGAGTCAATTTCCGCTGCCCCGCGGAAATGTAATTACCATAATAAAAACATCCCCATCAAAATCCGTCTGTTTTAAGATAGTTGTATCTATTTTATTGCATGGGCTGCGTCTCAATCCACCGCATCCGCTAGTGGTGGCCTTCCACATGTGCAGTGGAAGATGGCTGAGCTTACGGCTGTGTTTGTCAGACCAAACATATTGGGTTAAAAATGTGCAAAAATAATTAAAAAAAATTTTTTACTATCTGCTTTTCCATGTATGAATCAGTTATCAATGTGTTTCTATGGGCCTAAGTGCAGTAATGTTTTAATATTTTGGGGGGATACATAAAGGGGTTCTAAAATTCAACATCAAATAGCTAAATGATCCTTGCTATGACCATCTTAAAACAATTCCATATGTTAGCTTAGTAAACCCCTCCCAGAAACTCAAGTCAAGCGAAAAAGAAAACTATGCTGCTTTAAAAAAAAWAWWWWWTTCTCACTGACGTCAATGACTCTAACTGCAACCCTTTTTTTWATCATCGTTATAGTGATCATTATCATGAACATTCCTTAGTTTCTACCCATTTACTACAACTGGTAGCTTGCCATGTTGATCCTTTAGTCACAATCTGCTCTCCAATATTAGAAATTGGCACTCATCATTTCGGAGTCGTGCATAATTTCCCCCAGTCAGTGACTTGTTAATTGGAAATGCTATTGCTGGAGATGTTGCCACGACAACGATTTCGCATGCACTCAATTAAATTCCCCACTCTGCTTGGTGTCTGAATATGCCTGGGTGGCTGAATATGCCTGGGTGGGTCTTTCTATCTAGACCATAGCAACATGGTCTATAAATGAATTGTCATGTGCACCATGTTGATTCTATTTGCTTTGCAGTTGTAAGCAGTATTTTACGTAAAGCTCTTGGGAACAGCATTCAGATTAGAGATCGACCGATTTTATTTTATTTTTTTATTTTTTATTTTTTATGACACAATTTCTCTAGTTAATATTGCCTGCTAACATTAATTTCTTTTAACTAAATATGCAGGTTTAAAAAAATATATACTTCTGTGTATGGATTTTAAGAAAGGCATTGATGTTTATGGTTAGGTACATTCGTGCAACGCTTGTGCTTTTTTCGCGAATGCGCTTAAATCATCCCCCGTTTGGCGAAGTAGGCTGTGATTCGATGAGAAATTAACAGGCACCACATTGATTATATGCAACGCAGGACAAGCTAGTTAACCTTGTAATATCATCAACCATGTGTAGTTAACTAGTGATTATATGAAGATTGATTGTTTTTTATAAGATACGTTTAATGCTAGCTAGCAACTTACCTTGGCTCCTTGCTGCACTCGCGTAACAGGTGGTTWGCCTGCCACGTAGTTTCCTCGTGGAATGCAATGTAATCGGCCATAATCGGCATCCAAAAATGCAGATTACCAATTGTTATGAAACTTGAAATCGGCCCTAATTAATCGGTCGACCTCTAATTCAATTCGCAGTTTTTTTTAATTAATGGACTATTCTGGAGGTCTGAAATTCAGTTACAGCAATAAAGATTTTAGGCCATCTTAAAGCTGTGGCCCTCTGTCATCCTGATTCCTGGACATACTCTGCAAACTGCCCCGCGTTCATAGAAAGCCACCTATACAGGAACGAGGGCCAGTGTCTTTCTGATCTTTACGAAATTAGAACGGGCCATGTGTCTTGGGCTTCGCATGTGTCTTGGGCCTTGATTATCAGGATTTGAAGTTTCATTCCTCCCCTGGGATCCCATTTGATTTCTGAGATTAGCCGTAAGCCCCCCCCCCCCCAAGGTCGGCAGAGGCTCTGCCACTACTTGAGCCCCTTTATCCAGTCAATTCCACCCCTCATCCCGTTTGTTTACCACCTACACCAAGGGACTTAACAGATTATGGCCTCCTGGTGAGGAGGCTATCGCCCTGTTAAGAAACCCTGGACCCTAGCCACTGCCTTTAGCACTTCTGTTGATTGGCAAGGTGTAAGCAATATGACAGTACTGTAGCTCCCGCATGCCCTCTGATAGACTCCAAATAAACAGGTTTTACTGTCCTCCATATCCTTTCCTTGACCAATTAACAGCTTGACTCGTGATAAAGGATGGGATATATTTCCACCATGTAGGTCATCAGCCTTTTGAGACCATTGAGACACTGTCATAGTCTCTCATGTACTGTAAGGGCATTATTACTTTTCTGAATTCTAATGTGCTTTTTCTTTTCCGTTTCCTTTTCTTGCCATTTAGCTACTGAGGAAGAGACACATTGGAAATGACATTGTCACCGTCATCTTCCAGGAACCTGGTGCTCTTCCCTTCACTCCCCAAAACATTCGCTCGCACTTCCAGCACGTGTTCATCATCGTCAAAGTCCACAACCCTTGCACAGAAAATGTTTGCTACAGGTGAGCAAAGCAGACCGCCGATACTTCTAAAACACTTGGTGTGAGAGATGTGTAGAGCTGGTTTAAATTAACKTGCATTTATTCAATCATTCATGTACCTAAGTGCCCAATTTCAATAAGGCTGGAATCCAATCATTACAAGAGTCAATCATTCAGAAGTACCTCTTAATGATTGTTGAATCAAGTGTCAACTCCCTCCATTGCTAACGTTCAGTCCCTGGACAATAAAGTAGACAAGCTTAGGGCGAGGATCTCCTTCCAGAGAGACAACAGGGACTGTAACATAGTGTTTTTTTACAGAATCATGGCTATCTGTGGACATATTGTCCATGTCCATTCAGCCAGCAGGGTTCTCTGTCCATCGCACAGACAGGAAGAAAAAATTMTATWGGAAAAATAAAATAMGTTTCATGATTAACAACTGTGTGATTGTGGTAACGTTCTCCCAATCAGGAATACCGCATTACCTCCCAAAATAATTTTCTTCGATCATCATCACTGCCGTGTGTATTCCCACCCAAGCCGACACTCAGGGAACTACACTTTTCTATGTGCAACCTGGAAACCGCTTATTCTGAGGCAGCATTTATTGTAGCTGGGGACTTTAATAAAGGAAATCTGAGGATAACGCTACAGAAATTCTATCAACACATCTCCTGTGCTACATGCGCAACACGGACCGTGGGTCATTGCTACTCTCCCTTTTGGGGCTATGCAAAACAGGAACAGGAAGCTCCTGTRGTATGGACTGCTCAATGTTGGTCTGACCAATTGMAATCTATGCTTCAAGATTGTTTTGATCACGCGGAACTGGAAATATTCTGGGTCGCCTCTGAGAAYAGTATTTACGTACACACTGACTCGGAGAATGGGTTAATAAGGAATTGTATAGAGGATGTTGTTCCCACTGTGACGATTAGAACTCGTCCAAACCAAAATCCGTGGATTTATTGCAGCATTCGCGCAAAACTGAAAGCGCGAACCTTCGCATTTTAACCATGGCAAGGTGACTGGGAACATGGATGTGTACAAGCAGACCAGCTACGACCTCAGTAACACAATCAAGAGGCAAAACAACAGTACACAGCATTAAACGGCTCAGACATGATACATATGTGACAGGGACTCCAGACAATCACCGATTCTATGAAGGGAAAACCAGCCACGCCGCGGACATCTACGCCTCGCTCCTGGACGAGCTAAACACCTTCACCCRCTTCGAGGAAAACGACATCGAGCCCCCCAACATGGCCACCGACGCTCACGAGGACTCTGTGCTTTCGTTCTCTGTGGCCGACGTGAGTAAGTAATTTAAGCGTGTTAACCCTTGCCAGACTGCCAGGGCCACGTCCTCAAAGCATGTGCAGACCAGCTGGCTGAAGTGTTTACGGACGTATTTCATCTCCATATCCCAGTCTGTTGTTCCCACTTGCATCAAGATGTCCACCATTGTTACTGTACCCAAGAAAGTGAAGGTAAATGACTATCGCCCCTTGCACTCACTTCTGTCATCATGAAGYTCTTTGAGAGGCTAAGGATCATATCACCTCTACCTTACCTGAAACCCAGACCCTCTGCAATTCACATTTCGCTTCAACAGACCCCGGGCGATCGCCATTGCACTGCACCCTGCCCAATCCCACCTGAACAAGATAAATACCTACAGTACCAGTCAAAAGTTTGAAYACACCTACTCATTCCAGGGTTTTTATTTATTTTTACTATTTTCTACATTGTAGAATAATAGTGAAGATATCAAAACTATGAAATAACACATATGGAATCATAGTTTTGATGTCTACTATTATTCTAATAGTAAAAATAAAGAGAAACCCTTGAATGAGTTGGTGTGTCCAAACTTTTGACTGGTACTGTATGTAAGAATACTGTTCATCGATTACAGCTAAGGGCCCAGGGTCTGAACCCTTCCCTGTGCAACTCGGTCTTGGACTTCCTGACGGGCCGACCCCAAGTGGTAAGGGTAGGCAACAACACCTCCGCCATGCTGATCTTCAACACAGGGGCTTCACAGGAGTGTGTGCTCAGCCCAAGGACCTCAGCCACCCGGGCCACAGCCTGTTCACCCCACTACCATATTGAAGGCAGCTGGGACCGAGAAACTAAGAAACAGCTTCTATATCCAGGCCATCAGACTGTTACAGTCCCAACTAGCCAGCCTCCACTCAGTTCCCTGCCCTGAACCTTATTCACTGTTCTAGCCGGCTACCATGYGGTACTCTACCCTGCGCCTTAGACTGCTGCCCTATGTACATAGTCATTGAACACTAGTCACTTKAATAATGTTTACATACTGTTTAASCACTTTATATTTACAGCGCATTCGGAAAGTATTCAGACCCCTTGACTTTTCCCACATTTTGTTACGTTACAGCCTTTATTCTAAAATTGATCAAATTAATTGTTTTCCTCATCAATCTACACACAATAACCCATAATGACAAAGCGAAAATAGGTTTTTAGGAATCTTTGCAAATTAAACAAATTTAATAAACAGATGCCTTATTTATGTAAGTATTCAGACCCTTTGCTATGAGATACGAAATTGAGCTCAGGTGCACCCTGTTTCCATTGATCATCCTTGATGTTTCTACAACTTGATTGGAGTCCACCTGTGGCAAATTCAATTGATTGACCATGATTTGGAAAGGTGCACACCTGTCCGTATAAGGTCCCACAGTTGACAGTGCATGTCAGAGCAAAAACCAAGCAATGAAGCCGAAGAAATTGTTCGTAGAGCTCCGAGACAGGACTGTGTCGAAGTACAGATCTGGGGAAGGGTACCAAAAAAAGTGATGCAGCATTGAAGGTCCCCAAGAACAATGCCTTCCATCATTCTTAAACGGAAGAAGTTTGGAACCACCAAGACTCTTCCTAGAGCTGGCTGCCCGGCCAAACTGAGCAATCGGGGGAGAAGGGCCTTGGTCAGGGAGGTGACCAAGAACCCGATGGTCACTCTGACAGAGCTCCAGAGTTCCTCTGTGGGGATGGGAGAACTTTCCAGAAGGACAACCATCTCTGCAGCGCTCCACCAATCAGGCCTTTTTATGGTAGAATGGCCAGACGGAAGCCACTCCTCAGTAAAAGGCACATGACAGCCCACTTGGAGTTTGCCAAAAAGCACCTAAATGACTCAGACCATGAGAAACAAGATTCTCTGGTCTGATGAAACCAAGATTGAACTATTTGGCCTGAATGCCAAGTGTCACGTCTGGAGGAAACCTGGCACCATACCTTCAGTGAAGCATGGTGGTGGCAACATCATGCTGTGGAGAGAATTTCAGCGGCAGGGACTGGGAGACTAGTCAGGATTGAGGGTAAGATGAACGATGCAAAGTACAGAGAGATCCTTGATGAAAACCTGCTCCGGAGTGCTCAGAACCTCAGACTGAGGGCTAAGATTCACCTTCCAATAGGACAATGACCCTAAGCACACAGCTAAGAAAAKGCAGGAGTGGCTTTGGGACAAGTCTCAATGTCCTTGAGTGACCCAGCCAGAGCCTGGACTTGAACATGATCGAACATCTCTGGAATGACCTGAAAATAGCTGTGCAGCGACGCTCCCCATCCAACCTGATGAGCTTGAGAGGATCTGCAGAGAAGAATGGGAGAAACTCCCCAAATACAGGTGTGCAAAGCTTGTAGCTTCAAACCCAAGACTTGAGGCTGTAATTGCTGCCAAAGGTGATTCAACAAAGTACTGAGAAAAGGACCTGAATACTTATGTAAATATAATAATAAAGTTTGTTTTACTTTTAATAAATAAATAAAAATGTCAACCTGTTTTTGCTTTGTCATTATGGGATATTATGTGTAGATTGATGAGTGAAAAATAAGGCTGTAATGTAACAAAGTGGAAAAAGTCAAGGGGTCTGAATACTTTCCGAATTCACTTCATATACTGAATTCTAGTCATGGCTCAACCTGTATAACTACTGCTGTACAATACTGTCCATACTGC
This sequence comes from Salvelinus sp. IW2-2015, assembly GCF_002910315.2. Taxonomy (NCBI): domain Eukaryota; kingdom Metazoa; phylum Chordata; class Actinopteri; order Salmoniformes; family Salmonidae; genus Salvelinus; species Salvelinus sp. IW2-2015. The sequence continues at coordinate 53,666 of NW_019942874.1, read as the reverse complement.
CTTTACACATCATTATGTGTATATATATTCCAGTCTCTTGACATTGCTAGTTTTTTTTCTTGATTGTGTATTTTATGATTTTTAATTGCTAGCTATTACTGCACTGTTGGAGCTAGAAACACAAGCATTTTGCTGCACCTGTGATAACATCTCCAAATCTGTTTTGATTTAATTTGGGTTTGGATATGCTGCTGTACAATTCAAAGAAACTTCTGAAAATCCACGACAATGATTTCCGGCCCTTACTGTTAGRGGACCTGAGTCTTAAATCAGAATTCTGATCATACAGAAACACCAGTTGCTTGTCACTACCTACACCACTGTGAGGGTTGAAATGACCTCTATTTGTTTAAACTGAAACCACACCTCTATTTATAATAGAGCATTATAAAAGTATGCTAGTGTAGTCCCATTATATTCACGCAATGGAACAACACTTTAGCTATCTAATATGACGTACAGTTAGTCGTGAAACCACTTGTTCTGCTCTTGTAATTGCTCTTTCGGATTAGCAGAACAACAGTTTGAAACCTTTCCATTTCCAGTGAGTGGCAGTAATGGCTGTAATTCAAAATCCCCCAACAGATCTCTCTCAAATGTATTGTTATGACCTATTTGTGTTACTTAGAAAAGATTATGAAGCAAAACGACAGAGGGATTAAAATGGCTGTTTGTCTTTATTTTTTTAGTGTGGCGGTCACCAGATCTAAAGACGTGCCCGCCTTCGGTCCTCYTATCCCCCAGGGGGTGTTCTTCCCAAAGTCGGCCATGTTCCGGGACTTCCTCCTGGCCAAGATGATGAACGGCGAGAATGCGGTGCATAAGTCGGACAAGTTCCGCGCCATGGCCATGCGCACGCGCCAAGAGTACCTGAAGGATTTGGCCGAGAACTTTGTAAGCGCCACCCCCGTGGACTCTTCGGCGGCYAAGTTCAGCTTCATCTCGTTGGGTGTCAAGAAGAAGGAGCGCAGCCGACCCCGGCGCAACGCCCACCTCCAGAGCTACGGGGCGGTCACTTGGGCTGTGGTGGCCCGGGACTTTGGCCAGTCAGCAGACATTGGCTGCTTGCTGGCCGTCTCCAATGAGTTTGTGGTGCTGATCGAAGAGGCGTCCAAGGAGGTGGTGTTCAACTGCTACTGCCGCGACGTCCTCGGTTGGAGCTCAACATCCGGGAGCGTCCGGCTTTTCTACGAGCGAGGCGAGTGTGTGGTGTTCTCCACGCAGGAAGGATGCTGGGACGACGTCCGGGAGATCATGCAGAGGTTGGAGGTAAGAAGGTTTTGTGGGAGGCTTAAAGACAACATAATTCAGTGCTACACATCCTGTACACAGATTAAGCCTAATCCTGGACTAAAAAGCATTTTCAATTAAGATTTTCCATTGAATGATTTTTAGTCAAGGCTTAATATGTGTCCGGGAAACCACGCCTCGATGTTTAAACCAGGGATCGTCAATCGGACCCACAAGGAACATATCTGATTCAACTTCTCCACGTATTTACTGAAGACTAGGTTTAGTTGATCACTTGGTTTTGTTACTGCTTGGCTGTACCCACACTGGCCCAGAGAGATTGGCCACCTCAGTATCATAAGACACTTGCATAAAACCTTGTACCTCAGTATTTGGCTGCGTTTCGACAGGCATCCCAATTAAGATTTTTTTTTTCTAACTAATTTGTATTTTGACCAGTCAGATCAGCTCTGTAAAAGATCTGAATTGAAAAGATCTTGTTAAGCTAAATAGTTTACTATGGGTGAACACTGCAGTGAGATGATTACTCAAGTCCTGCGAGCCAGCCCAAGTCACAGCAGTTTAGTCAGCAGGTCAGCAGATGTCCCCCATTATACTGCCACTTTACCTCAGCCTCACAACAATATGTTTGTTGTTACAAGTTACTGTTCTTGAATCACTGGTGGTAATAAAGGCCTGCCGGGGCGTGTACTTTCCTCCTGCTTTTTTCCCACGAATTGATTGAGTAATTTGGTTGATAATTGTATTATTTAGGGGGAGACGAGAGGTCGTATGGGGTCGGGTGTCTCTGAGCTCTCTATCCTAATCCCTTTTCATTTCGGTTAAATGGGATTATCCAAAGGTGTCGAAAGCCTCTGCTAGGGTTGTCACAATACCATTCGCCTCAGACGGCCAGGATTTAAAACTTCTTTGGGATAGGGGGCGGTATTTTGACGCCCGGATGAAAAGCATGCCCAAAGTAAACTCCCTGCTACTCAGGCCCAGAAGCTAGGATATGCATATAATTGGTCGACTTGGATAGAAAACACTCTAAACTTTCTAGAACTGTTAAAATAATGTCTGTGAGTATAACAGAACTGAAATGGCAGGCGAAACCCCGAGGACAAACCATCCCCCCCMAAATTTATTTCAATGGCTGGCACTTTWGGGCGAAATCGTGCCCGATTGCATTTCCTAGGGCTTCCACTAGATGTCAACAGTCTTTAGAAAACGTTTCCGGCTGGTTTTTGGAAATATGAGGGAGAAAAAGTAGTTTTTCTAAAGGCTCCCATTTTGGCTGTAGTGTTTCCATGCGCATGGTCGAGATAGAGCGTTCTTTTTGTTTATCTCCGGTAAAGACAATAACGATTCTCCGTCTTAAATTCTATTGTTTATTTGCRTATTAGGGTACCTAAGGATTGATTTATAAACGTTAATTGACTTGTTTAGATAAGTTTATTGGTAACGTTTGGGATTCATTTTGACCAATGGAAACCGAGTGGATTATTGACTGAAGCGCGCCAGCTAAACTGAGTTTTTATGGATATAAAGAAGAAATTTATCGAACAAAAGGACCATTTGTAATGTAACTGAGACCTTTTGGAGTGCCAACAGAAGAAGATCTTCAAAGGTAAGGCATATATTATATTGCTTTTTCTGACTTTCGTGTCGCAACTCCCTGGTTGAAAATGATTTGTTATGCATTTGTGTGCTGGACGCTGTCCTCAGATAATCGCGCTACCGTCCCACCTATCCCAAAGAAGTTTTAAGATGCTAAAAAGTGGTGAAGAACTGGGGAGTCTGGATAAAAATAGTGACACGTTGCCACTCCAAACAGAGCTGGTGTTTTTTAACCTTTGGCATCGTGACGACCCTAATCTCTGCAGAGCTTGACATTGTGCGATTGGCTGGTTTATTCTGAAATTATCTAGGTATTTCTCCTGTTGTTGGCAAACTTTTTTTGTCAAATCCTGTAACTGTTTCCTGCACTTCAAGAGGCCAGCTCAGGCCACGTTTGGACTATATTTTGTTTTTGTTGCCAAGTTTGATTGAATGGAGGCCWTAGTCTTTTCAACCAACTTTACAATGGAAAGGGATAATAATTTAAGATCTCATCAGCTTCGGTGCTATTAAGGTTTTGTATTTGTGTGGATTTGGTCAAACCACAACCTCACGGAGAGGCAGAAATTAGCAACTTTAACTGGGGTAAAGGTTGATCTACATTAGGCCTTATAAGGTAATGCTCATAGCTTTTCAAAACAGTTACCAACATGGATAAACCCTAATAAAGCCATTAGATCAAAGTAGGCTGAAATTTACTCTCTTGGTCATGTCGCCCTAGATTGTCACCCGGGGCTGCGAGACAGTGGAGATGACCCTCCGGCGGAACGGTTTGGGCCAGCTGGGATTCCACGTCAACTTCGAGGGTGTGGTGGCAGACGTGGAGCCCTTCGGCTTCGCCTGGCAGGTGGGTCTCCGTCCGGGCAGCCGGCTGATGGAGATCTGCAAGGTGGCCGTGGCCACACTGTCCCACGAGCAGATGATCGACCTGCTGCGCACGTCCAACACGGTCAGTGTGGTCATCGTCCAGCCCCATGAGGACGGCACACCCAGGAGGTAGGTTAAACACCACTTCCTCCTTCTTTGTACTTAACTTAAACTAAGCTTAATAGCTCTTACAAAAACATCTGTCCCAAGCGTTGTTTTATTCTTTCACTGAACAAAAATGTAAACGCAACATGCAACAATTTCAACGATTTTACTGTGTAATAGTTCATATAAGGAAATCGGTCAATTGAAATAAATGTATTAGGCCCTAATGTATGGATTTCACATGACTGGGCAGGGGCGCAGCTATGGGTGGGCATGGGACTTGGGAACCTGGCCCAGCCAATCGGRATGAGTTTTTCCCCACAAAAGGGCTTTATTACAGACATAAATGCTCCTCCGTTTCATCAGCTGTCAGAGTGGCTGGTCTCAAACGATCCCGCAGGTAAAGAAGTTGGATGTGGAGGACTGGCGCCTGGACTGGCGTGGTTACACGTGGTCTGTGATTGTGAGGCAACAGCTCTGGTGGACATTCCTACAGTCATCATGCCAATTGCACACTCCCTCAACTTGAGACATCTGTGGCATTGTGTTGTGTGACAAAACTGCAMATTTTTTGAGTGGCCTTTTATTGTCCCCAGGACAAGGTGTACCAGTGTAAATATCATGCTGTTTAATCAGCTTCTTGATATGCCACATCTGTCAAGTGGATGGATTATCTTGGCAAAGGAGAAATGCTCACTAACAGGGATGTAAATTGGGGATGCACGATATATCGGCGAGCATATCGGAATCRRCCGATATTAGCTAAAAATGCCAACATCGGCATCGGCCTGATGTCTAGTTTAACCTCTCTTGGGCACGTGAGGCGGTAGCGTCCCACCACTTCAACAGCCAGTGAAACTGCTGGGCGCCAAATTCAAATACAGAAATACTCACTATAAAAATTCAGAAAACAAAACATATTTTACATAGGTTTAAAGATTAACTTCTTGTGAATCCAACCACGGTGTCAGATTTTTAAAAATGCTTTACGGCRAAAGCATAYATTACGATTATGAGAACATAGCCCACAAGACAAATCATTACAAACAGTAGCCAGCCAGATAGAACAGTTACACAATTTAGAAATAGAGATAAAATGAATCCCTTACCTTTGATTCATATGGTTGCACTCAGCAGACATTCATTTACTCAATAAATGTACCTCTTGTTCGATAAAGTCTCTTTATACTCCAAGAACTAGTGTTTGTTCGCGCCGCGTTTTCTTCAGTAATCCACAGGCTGAACGCAGTCAAAACAGGAGACAAAAAAATCCAATTGTATCCTAAAGTTATAGAAACATGTCAAACGATGTTTATTCAACCTCAGTTGTTTTTAGCTTAAATAATGGATACTATTTCAACTGGACAATAACATCGTCAATATATAAATGTACAAGAAACGAACTCTCTCGGTCTTTGCGAGGAAAAAGCTCGTGAAACGTTAGGGTCCACTCATTCAGACTGCTCTTATTCCTCATTTTTCTGAATACAAGACTGAAAACCAATTCTAAAGACTGTTGACATCTAGTGGAGGCATAGAAACTGCAAGTGAGTCCTAAGTCAAGGGATACTGTAATGGCATTGAATAGAAGAAAAAAACTACTTCCTGAATGGATTTTTCGCAGGTTTTTGCCTGCCAAATCAGTTCTGTTACGCACAGCCACTTTTAACAGTTTGGAAACTTTAGAGTGTTTTCTATCAATCTACCAGTTATATGCAGATCATATCTTCTGGGCCCAGAAACAGGCCGTTTAATTTGGGCTGCATTTCATCCAAAATTCCGAATTGCCTGCCCTACCCTAGAGAAGTTAACACCGATGTGCAAAACCGATGTCAAAGCTGAAGTGCATACATATATAACGTAAGTAGTTGACGTAATGAGCCGCAGAAATATAGCGCTACACAGGAAAAAAAGCTGAAAAATACTAAGCGCACACTTCCAACAGCTAAACAAATTCAAGTCGAGCAGTCATTTGAAAGAGTAAGAAATTTCAGCGAGACAACTCAAAGGCGAAATCCATTAAATCCAAGATAATGGATTTCATTAGGCTACTTGTTATGGGCATCATAACTGACATTTGGACCAGCGATGTCAGTCCCATGAGCATGCTGAGTTTGACAGCAAATGTGGGCCGACAGGATGTCGTACTGTGGAAAGCTGTATTGCGATGCTCAAGAACGTGCTGGTTCTATACGCTGCTGCATTTTCATGGCATTTGAGAACATGTTTGAAACTTGGAACACTGAACACACTCCTAGCGCCATCGAGGAAATAAGCTCAACTGCATCTGCAGCAGACATGATACCCTCTGTCATGGCATTGCAAACGCCTGTTCAACAAAACTGCTGTCACAGACCGTGGGGTTAAAATGTACAAAAGTTACTCGAGGCTGGGAATAAGCCATTCGGTGGTATTACTTCTCTGAGCTTTTTACTGTGTCGCACCATGCTTAATGCTAGGTACAAGGACTGCTACTGTCGATGCAGACAAGAAACAGGTTTACGTGAAAACGTTACATTACTGCTGGACAAGATGGAAACGGACACAGTGTCAGTGCGCACCGAGGAAGAGAGATCATGGACGGACAGAGCTGAAACTTCACTGCTTGACATGTATGATGAAATCCTGGTTGAGAATGAAAAGACTGATCAAATGTACAATGAAAAGCACACAGTAATGAAAGAAATAGGTTTTTGATATGTTTTTACTGGTAAGGGGACATACGTAAATTCCAACAAAATAACTTTTTGGTGTATGTGTCTGTGTGAACCTTTTATTAACTAGGTAAGTCAGTTTAAGAGAAATTCTTAATTTACAATGACAGCCTACCCGCGGCCAAACCGGATGATGCTGGGCCAATTGTGGGCCGCTCCTGGGACTTCCCAATCACGGCGCGGAGTGTGATACAGCTGGATTCGAACAGGGGACTGTAGTGATGCCTCTTGCACTGAGATGCAGTGCCGTAGACCGCTGTGTGTGTGTAACTATTTAACTCTACTAGAATGCATAAAAGGCCGCAAAAGGACATGTCAGGACATGTTAGCCGTCACATCAATCAAGTTATGACGGTACTGCCGTACTCAGTGTTCATGTCCCCTATTGAGCATGTTTGGGATGCTCTGGATCGATGTGTACGACAGCTTGTTCCAGTTCCGGCCAATATCCAGCAACTTCGCACAGCCATTGAAGAGGAGTGGGACAGCATTCCACAGGCCACAATCAACAGCCTGATCAACTCTATGTGAAGTAGATGTTGCACTGCATGAGGCAAATTCACCAGATACTGATTGGTTTTCTGATCCACGCCCCTACCTTTTTTTTAAGGTACCTTTGACCAACAGATTCATATCTGTATTCCCAGTCATGTGAAATCCATAGATTAGGGCCTAATGAATTTATTTCAGTTGACCGATTTTTTTTTTTCTTTATATGAACTGTAACTCAGTAAAATCTTTGACATTGTTGCATCTTTTATTTTTGTTCAGTGTACGTAGCGCATTACTTTTGTCCAGAGCCCTATGGGCCTGTGCCATTTGAGACTGGGCCAACATGTATGAATCAAGACCGGGTTTTCGTGCTGTGACAATTTTCTTGGGACATTCCAAGGTAGTCGTTGGGTTGGTTGGTGAACTCTTGTGTTGAGAACTTGAGACTTGCCAAATCATGTTTTAACAGGAATCAAGCAGGGTGAAAGAGAGAACATTATCCATAGTTTTGTACTGTATGTGCATTAGGAACATTTCTGGGATCTTTTATTTTAGCTCATGAAACATGGGACCAACACTTTACATGTTGTGTTTATATTTTTGTTCAGAATAGGAAATATGATGCCTTTTGGGACTTGGCTAGTTCAAAGCTAATGATCTCTGTAGTCATGACCTAATGGGCTTGTTAAATTAATCAATGTTGTCTATTAATGTTATGTTTTGTGTGGACCCCTGGAAGAGTAGCTGCTGCTTTCGCAACCGCTAGCGGGGATCCCAAAAAAATACTAATACCAGTGTTATTGATTTCAATCGGCCACAGGCTTAGTCAATGCAGCTCATATCCATCAGCAAATTTTTTACATATTTAACTGTAGCAAAGTAGCAGTAAATTGGGGTGAAGTTGGACACAAGTTAGCAGCGACTGGTCCCAAATGCAATGGGAAGTTTGCACTCAGAATATTGGGTTAATACTATATTCTGACGTTTAAATCAAGCAAGAAAGAGTTGGAACGGGGCTATACCAGTTTGGAAATGGACGTATCAATTAGTGAGGTTTGAGGAAAAATGTATCGGACAGTGAAAAATCTCAAAATACCTAACTCTTAAAATGCAGTCCATCTGCCAAATCTCAACTTAACTCTCCCATTGACTTACAGTATAGCCTATTTGGCAAGTAAGAGGATTCACACTTTTTACATTAGATGCACTTAACAACACACTGTAAGTGTAACAACACTTACACTTACAGTATAATGTAAGTACATGTACTTTACCATTTTAAGATTGTTTTGTAAGACGCTGAATTGCTAATGTGTCTTTTGATTTATTCTATCAGGAGCTGCTCGGAGATGTACCGCGTCCCCGTGGTGGAGTACAAGACCACCACGGCTGCCGGCTGGCACCGCGTCTCGACCGCCCCGGGTGGCGGCCCGTCCATGTCCCGGGCCTCCCCCACACAGGGCCCCAGCCCTGGGCAGCAGATGTTCCACTACGCCCAGGGGGCCATCTCCCGCAGCACCTCCTTTGACAGGAAGCAACAGGACGGGACCAGGTACACCTCAGCACCCACCTCCATCTTCATTGACTCATAGTTCCTAGTTCAAACGCCCTAGATCAGAGGTACTCAAATATTAGCCTGGAGGGTCAAAGTGCTGCCGGTTTTCTTTTCGAACAGATTAAACTCATTGTCACTGGTTGGTTAGAGATTCCACTCACGAGCACTGTCTTAGAGCGAAGAATTTACATCAGCAGTACTTGGAGACCAGCAGTACTTGGAGACCAAAATCTGGAGACCAGATTTGAGTATCCCTGCCTTTGACACTCATAATCATGCTCAAAGTGTGTCACCAAAAGAAACTTGAGGTACACTACCGTTCAACAGTTTGGGGTCACTTAGAAATGTCCTTGTTTTTGAAAGAAAATAAAATGTTTTGTCCATTTAAAATATGTAGACATTGTCAATGTTGTAAATGACTATTGTAGCTGGAAATGGATGATTTTTAATGGAATATCTACATAGGCATACAGAGGCCAATTATCAGCAACCATCACTCCTAGGCTTCTAGGCAGAGTTGCAAAGAAAAAGCCATATCTCAGACTGGCCAATAAAAAAAGATTAAGATGGGCAAAAGACAGACACTGGACAGACACTGGACAGAGGAACTCTGCCTAGAAGGCCAGCATCCCGGAGTCACCTCTTCACTGTTCACTGACGTTGAGACTGGTGTTTTGCGGGTACTATTTAATGAAGCTGCCAGTTGAGGACTTGTGAGGCTTCTGTTTCTCATACTAGACACACTAATGTACTTGTCCTCTTGCTCAGTTGTGCACCGGGGCCTCCAACTCCTCTTTCTATTCTGGTTAGAGACAGTTTGCGCTGTTCTGTGAAGGGAGTAGTACACAGCTTTGTATAAGATCTTCAGTTTCTTGGCAAATTCTCGCATGGAATAACCTCTATTTCTCAGAACAAGATTAGACTGACGAGTTTCAGAAGAAAGTACTTTGTTTCTGGCCATTTTGAGCCTGTAATCGAACCCACAAATGCTGATGTTCCAGATACTCAACTAGTCTAGAAGGCCAGTTTTATTGCTTCTTTAATCAGAACAACAGTTTTCAGCTGTGCTAACATAATTGCAAAAGGGTTTTCTAATGATCAATTAGCCTTTTAAAATGATAAACTTGGATTAGCTAACACAACGTGCCATTGGAACACAGGAATGATAGTTGCTGATAATGGGCCTCTATACGCCTATGTAGATATTCCATAAAAAATCTGCCGTTTCCAGCTACAATAGTCATTTACAACATTAACAATGTCTACACTGTATTTCTGATCAATTTGATGTTTATTTTAATGGACAAAATAATTTGCTTTTCTTTCAAAAACAAGGACATTTCTAAGTGACCCCAAACGTTTGAATGGTAGTGTATATTACATCAAACATGCTTCCTTGCTTGGCATAAAGATTCACTCAGATTTCATATACATATACAGATTTGCTGACCAATCATGTCTGACTCCTCCCAAGGACCTGTACTAATAATTGAATAGGACTCATTGTTGACCTGTTTTTGTTAGTGAAATTGTATAATTTTCCCGACGGACACAATGGCACCTCTATCCTTAGTATCACTGACACTGCACGACATTAGCATAGGCCGTGCATAATGAGGTCAAGGTTTTTGTAATGTGATTAGCATAAAATTAAGTGGCAAATACATGACTGGGAAACTGAGACTGCTCTGCAGGGAAGAAAAACAAGATGGGGGAAGGGGCATGTTCATTAGGGAAAGCAACTGAGTGTTTTAAAACGATTTGCAATGGAAAACAGGAATGAGCTTTTGTTATTTGACAAGTCTAGGTAAACCATCCCTGTTTGTCTGTTTTCTACCGTTGATCCCTAATGAACTCGACCCAACTCTAATTCCAACTCTAACATACTGTTGCTACTATACTTAAAGCAGTGTTTCTCACAGACATTGCTTCAGATGGTATTTGCACACACAAAAAAGTGGGTAACAGAACTAGAAAAAACAACTGAATCAATGGTGAATGTAGATGATAAGCACTCTCTGGCACTTGATATAATACTAACAGAAAAACAAACAGAAGAGACTAAGGTTTTTCCTAGTTTTTTTGTTTTTGCCCTTATGTTTGGTCATGTTTTATGGAGCGATTTTTTTTTTCTTTCTGGCAATTTATCAGAATTTGTATTATGAAATGTTTCATTTTGTTGGCACTAATATCACTCCATAAGCATCTACTTTTTCACTCTGTCTATGAGGATCGACCTCCCATGTTACTGAACTTGGTACACAGCATGGAAGGTGGTGAGGGGTTGAGGGCGGGGGGCTGTGGGGTTAGCTAGCAGGGCGTCAAGGCATGTGAATGTTTTATTGAGCTCCTGAGTGGCTCTTGTTTGCAGCCTTGCACTGCCCCTCTGTTGTGGTCTGTCCTCGATCGCCTGTACRCGCACGCGCACACACACACACACAGCGACAGTAAGGCTACCTCAGCACTGGTCTTTCGGGTAGTGTTGCATTACATGTCAGCTATGCAAGGGTGCATCAGGTTGAACGCGCGTGTGTGGCCATGCCATGCGTGTGTGTGGTGTTTCATCTAATCAGTGTGCGCATGTCCTTTTACAACTGTGTGACAACTGTGCGTGTGCATGCAAGCATACCGGTATGTTTGTGTATATGTGGGAGTAGTGCATTTTTGTGGGATGAGTTTGACCTTTAGTAAAAAGAAAAGCACAGCCTGTTGGCTGTCATTTTTCCTTATCGTGGCGGAAAATTGAGATGAAGTGATTCCCTTCTAGTCAATGGTTTCACAGGAATGATTCTGGCATAGATTGTCCTCTCAGGAGTCAAAACTCTATTTTCAGATTAGAGTGTCCTTGTAAATGTCTGTATGAAAGACGTTACAAGTCTACACTGAGTGTACAAAAATATTGTGAACACTTGCTCTTTCCATGACATGGACTGACCAGGTGAGTCCATGTGAAAGCTATGTTCCCTTATTGACACAACTGTGGGCAGCATTGGAGTCAAAATGGGCGAGCATCCGGTTTCTGGGTTATGATTCACGCAACATTACATTTTACCATACCGTATTTGTCATATGTGACACTTTGTCTGGGTTCTACAGAGAAAACAGACGTGATAGACTCCGAGGTAGTACAATGGAACCCTTACGGTGACATGTTTTCCTAAGGGGAAACAAGACATGGAGACACTGCATATGTTTGTGCGGGGGTTGTTTGAATTCAAACACTTTGTGGCTTCCACTCCTAGTTGGAGCTTCGCCAGCTAATTAAGAGGGAGTGGGACTCAATTTGCAGCTGCCAACGCCTTGCGAAGCAGGCCTGCTCCAAAGCTGCTGAATATGCACAATTATCCTCCCTTTCACACCACCTCATCCCTTACTCCCCGCCCTACAATATATACCCTCTATTACGCTCGCTTACCCATTGCACATTTACGATCCCATCTCAGCTTTTCCATATGATCCGGGATTCTGTGTTTTTTCGAGGGCTCAGCGTTCCTCCCGGGCCGGCGGGAGAGTCGAGTTTCACGAGTCGGAGGCTCGAGCATCTCCGACTCTCACGGAGGCTTGGAACAGTCTGTTCAGGCTAAGAATAACGCCTTGCCTAACTGCGTACTTACGCTATGTTCCCCTAGTATTTCCCCAAACACTCTTCATAAATGGATGGGATTCTAGTAGTCCAGTTGCTCTTTATCGTCACTGTCTAATGGTTGACCTACTATTTGTATTGTCAGTATCGAACAATAAAAAATAAAACATCTTATCTACACTGTGTAATTTGACCTTTGGCACAATGCACATGAGGATACACAAAACAAACAGACATCAGGAGCACATGTATCATATGTCCAGACTAGGTGATGAGTTGTATTGGCATGATGGCTCTTTGAGAATAACATGAGTGATAACATGGTCGTTTAGCAGATGTGTTTATCCAAAGTGACCCACCCAGTGGGCAATTTAGTTTTGTCTGCTAGGTACAGTCAAAGTGTTTCCTTAGATCTGGAGTGTGTGGCCCTTTTTGAGAATCCAACTAACAACTAACCCTTTCCATCCAACAGGGCCATTGAAGCTGTAGCCTACAGGTGGGGCACTTTGGCGGTCGAGGCCCGTTTTGGTTAAACGTTCTTTTGTGGTTTTCAGGGTACTGCAGGAATATGAGATATCCCCTACGGCCTCCTGTAGCAGTCGGGAACCTGGACAACTGTACTGCAGCTCCCCCAGCAACCAGTCCACGTCCAGTGACCCCGGACCCTGTGGCACCTGGTCCCAGAAGGCTGGATACATTAACGGGTAAGTGCATTAGGGCACAGCGCTGCAATGCACATTTTATGACAGCTATGGTGTATATTTTAGGACCACTATGGTGTAAGACACTCTCAACCTCATGCCTCGGCCACTCAATGGAGAGTTACATACACAGCAGACTGGGTTTGAGTACAATAATATTCAAATACTGTATCTGCGCTTGATTGAGCTTGTCTGGGGCAATGGTGCCGATGGAATAGTACCAAAAGTAGAGACCCCGCCCACCTATCAGTTTAAAGGGATAGTTCAGTCCAAAATCAAAGTTTGATAGATGTTTACGTTCCTCAAAATAATCCAAGTCCATATTTGATGGCATCTGTTGGAGAAATCTACCCCAAGCACAAATGAATGGGAGAGATGGCTGTCATCTAATAAGGTGCTTTTCTTTGCTCCTAGATTAGATCGACTTTATTATCCCAACAGGGGGATATTCATTTGGACATGTGCTTAAAAAGACAAAGTACATAAGACATAGAAACGCAGCATAATGCACAATTTAAAAATCATATGAAAAGTGCAACAGTCTACGTATTTACATCGAAAGTTCAATTCATATTTACACTCCTATCAACCCTCTTAAACCAGACTATCCCCTCCTGTGCATAGACGGCACATAATCTATACAGAAAGAGGACCATAATACTATGGTCATTTAGCATTTTTATCCAAAGCGATTATCATAACTGTTCAGCATTCACCGTGACCAATAGTGTATCTGAATCAATCAACTTCAATCCCAGTTATTTTAAAACCACGTTTTACCTCCGCCATTGTCACAAAGTGCTTTACATATATTCAGCATAGTGTATATATTCAATACAGTGACCCATATATTCRGTATATGTAGTAGGACCAGTCGTGTGTCATATGATAGGCCGTCTCCTCTATCTAGGACAGAACAATGCCATTACCACCCCCCCCCCCATCCTGGTTCTTCCAGGACCCCATTCCTTGACCTTCTGCAGTCCAGACAAGTCTATAGTCGCCAGGCCAGAGGCCCCAGCCGGACCCCGGCTCTCAGGTTGCAAGGCATTCCTTCAATATCCCCACAGCATCCAGACACATTGTGGAAATGTGTCTGGGCAGCCACAGTTTAACGGATACTGTTACACACCAAGGGAAAGGTTTGAAATAGCTCAGTGTGACTAGCCAAGTGGTGAGGAACAGTGAAACAATGGCCAGTGGTGCGAAAAGCAGGAAGTGGGGTGGATAAGGATTACAATGCACTTTAAAGGTTCCAATGCAAATCAATGGCAAAGCATTGAGGATGCTGTGGGAGAAGATTCATTTAAACCCATTTTCTCAATTGTAATGTTTGGGAGCCATGATATGCTGGTTAGTGTTCTCTTTTCCCTTTGAGGCATGAGTTTAGGACAACAATTCTCATTTGACATAATTATTGCATTGAAAGTTGATACAGTTGTGATTAGGTGAGGCATGGGTAGGCAACCCTGTTCTTGGAGTGCTGGCAGATACTGCGGGATTTTGCTCCAACTAGGTACCACACCTAACCAACTGAGGTAATTGGTCAGTTAAATGATTGCCTAAATTCAAAACACCTGGTCTCCCAGGTCGGTTACATCAAAAACAGGAAGTGCCTACGTCACTCCAGGACCAGGGTTGTCAACCCCTGTGGTAGGATCTGGCAGCTCTACATTGGATCATGCAGGTGCGGGTCAGTTGAAAAAAAAACTGAGTCTGTTCGGGCAACAACAAAACAAATGGCTGACCTGCGCGTCACTGACTGACTGTCTTCATGGTTAGAATGTTCAACAAAGACGTCATATCTTGCCTCCCTCTTTTGAAGTTTTAAACCAGTTTGCTGAWACCTCTAGCTTTATGTCCTATTCTTCTTTCGTGCACCTGTAGATGCCAGTCCCCTGCACTGCACCTGGACCAGCCGAGCGACAAGGAGGGAGAGGGCCGGAGAGAGGGGGAGCCCAAGCTGGAGAGGACCAAGTCTGCAGGTATGGGTTACTCTTCTTCATCACCAGCGTCATCATCATCACCATCATAAGCATCATCATGTAATCACCAATATCATCAACTGTGCTATGAAAGAGACAGTCAGTAGAAATGCAGCAAAAAGGTCCGCTGGAGACAGACAAAACAGAAAGCAATATTAACTGTCATTCTTACAGATTCAAGATTGTCATTCACATTTAAGTTTTACCAAACGTGTCATGTTGTGATGTCAACAAATGACAAATGTGCTTTCATAGCCTGTACCTTAAAATATAATGACTAAATAATTGCCATTCCAATTCATTTTTTGGGAATTTCAGGAACTGCATTGAATAAATGGCAGTAATGGCAACTAGGGTCATATTCATTAGTTCACACTGTAGTAAAAGGTTTTGCAATGGGAAATGTAAACAGGCGTTTCTTATTGGACACATTCAGGTAGTCCCTCCCCACTTTAATCTGTTTGCTTCCATTTGGTTCGTAGTGAATATGACCCAGTTCAAGTCCTATATATATATATGAAGAGTTGACCTGACATCAATTCTAATGGACAGTATCGTAGAAATTGTACCACAAGTATTTTAATGAGATAGTTTTCTTTGAGATATAATTATCACAAATTGTCTTCCTCTTTTGCAGAGGCCAAGTGGCACCATCCCTCCACGAAGATTCTGAACATGAGGGAGAGAAGCCAGCCGAGACAAGGAGCAAAGGACTCCCCCAATAAATACCAACATGTGAGTACTCATACTTGGAAAGAGTTAGTTGTTTTAATGTTTAATGAGGGTAGCCAGGTTGACTTTGATTTTACAATGTAATGCTTTTTTCTTGTCATGTTGCATTTGGGTTAGTTTGTTGCGTCTGTCATCTCATGCAATAGCCTACATTTGAGCGTCAATGGGAGGTATGTCTTGTAACACTGTTTCAGGACAAAATCAGTTAGTTGTAAGACCCTTTAAATAAATAAATCATATGTTTCATTGGTTTCATATGAAACCAATGACAAAACATCATGGCCATTTGGTGAAGATATCCCATAGGACTTTGTCTCGTCAATCGACAAAGGCTTTGGTCGACCTACCTATGCGCTCCCAGAGCACCTTATCCCCTACTAGCAACATGCATGGTCGGTTTGGACTGCAACACGACACCCTTGACAGATGGGCCATGATAGGCCATGATACCGTACGTATTGTCATCTGATCTTTAGGGTCGCACCTAGCAGTAGAGAACGGCTCGGTTACCCATACAGCCCCAAGCCTACACAGTACGATGGTGTGTAGCGCTATGCCTGCAGGGATCGAGGCCCGCCTCCTCTCGTCCTTGACGGATCAGGCTAGATTAGGTCAGCTTACCCTTGTCGGTGGTGACGTTTTTGCTGTCACTTTGGATTTATTCTCCTGTACTACCCCCCCCCCCCCCGCCAACCTAATCTGAAATCAATTAAAATGTGTATTGACAAGTAATGGCGACGCATGGTGAATATCGATTCATGTGCATTATTTTTTTCATTAATATTACTATGAATGAGGAAGCAACCCAACAATTGGCCCTGGAAAAATATTGAAGCTTGAGGGGATGCTGCTGCTTTTGCTGATGAACAGAAAGAGGGGTAGAATGTATTTGTCTCCCTATGCATTAAAGTTTCATATGCACTGTAAAGGCCGCCAAACATTTCCAGGGTCCCAATTCCTTTTATTTGAGATTTGATTGAATTGTGGCATAAGGATACATAGCTTATGTATCATCGTTTTTTAATGTATACTAGTTGCCGAAATCCTTGTTTCCTCAATTCCTCTCAAAGCTCATTGGATGTCTGAGGGAGGGGTCTTGGATCCTTTACTCCAATGCGCTTTGAGAGGAACTGAGGAAACAAGGCCGGAGGAAGCAAGGATTTGACTGTTAATTTTCAGACACAAATGATTGCCGCTAACCACTAACTATTGTTGTGTTTGATCTCCCAGTCTGGCTCCAGTCACTCCAGCAGCAACACTCTCTCCAGCAATGCCTCCAGTGGCAGCAGCGACGACAAGCGCTTCGGCTCGGGCGATCCCATGGACCCCGATGCCCTGGGCCTCATCTACATTAAGGGCGCGTCCACTGACAGCGGCATCGACACGGTGACTTGCATGCCCCCGCCGCCTCCCCCTCTACCTGGCTGCAGCGGAGGTGGCGTACCGGGGGTCTCGGCCGGCCGACCAGTCCCCCAGGATGCCCGAGGGGAGCAGTGGGTAGTGGAGTACTCCGGAACGGGGGGCTACCACGGAGCGGGGACACCGGAAGAAGGGTTGACGTCACAAGGCTACAGCACCCAGGCCACTTCGGCTGGGCACGTAACGGACGGGAGCCTGGGCGACCTGAGCGAGATTTCCTCCATGTCCAGGTAAGGTGTAACTCCAAGATAAAGTTCCCCTAAGTACAGATCTAGGATCAGCTTCCCATCCCCTAGTCCATTAATGAGGAAACCGCAAAACTGACCTACGATCAGCGTCTAGGGGTAACTTCACCCTAAACCAAGAGGCTRACTGGATCCCTTTTGTCTGACCAGTGCTTGAATTGTGGCCACGGCTCACCGATACAGAGTACCAGCATCTGAAATGTTGTTCTGCTTGATTATCGGATGATATTGTAGAATATTCACTCTAAAATTAACCCTGGTACTGTACAATTGAAATCAGTTCTGGTACCTTTTCATTTCAATTCAACCACTCCCAATGACACTTCATAATGTGAGGTCRAACTGCGCCTGTTTTCAATGTCTGTCATTATTGGATGCGAGTTATTTTTGCTCTAGGCATGTACACACATTACACATTGGCATGATGAGTAAGCAGGGACGGACTGGGACAAAAAACGTCCCTGGTCTTTGACCTAGACTGGCCCACCACAACCAGCCCGCGGATATTCCACTGCCGACGCACACACGTGTACACACACCAGGCCCTAATACCACCACCTGCATCACAGCTACTGTACACAAATGCAGTACTATAGTGGTACAGAACTCACATACTGTAGACTGTTATAAGAGTTCTACAGGACACATTCTGAATTGTCATGATTGAACAACATCCCATCTGAAGCCGAGCGTAAAACAGAGAATGTATAATAGCTAGAATACTCAGTGAGACCGAGCACTGGCTGGCTTCACTATGTCAAAGTAGTAGACAACACTACTGCACAGTGAACCAGTAAAAAGACACCTGCATTTTGGGTGTAAAGTGAATGGTAAGTAAGCAAGTTATAGACAAATGTCCTTGGCTAACTTATTGGAAGAGTAGTTTTCTCAGCAGCTCACTTTCCTCTAGCTCAGCACACACATTCAGTTGTATTCATAGTTTTAGCTAAAGATTTATAAATATAGCAACGTAGTGGAAACAATAGCTTTTATAGTCAGAATTAATCATCATAAAATTWATAAATTAAAGGCGGCTGTGCTGTGTCAAAGGCTGACTTTACAAGCATTTCACTACACCCGCAATAACATCTGCTACATGTGTTTGTTTGAAGCCCTACTATTGTCATTAGTCAAATCCCAATTTATTGGTCGCATACACATAAGTACATAGTAAAAATATGATTAAAATATGAAATATAATATGTTGTACTTCCTATTCAACTAAAGTTGAGGAATAGGGCTTGAAATKACTATGGCTGGCATGCACATTAATCAAGAAACTGTCTGACTGGCATCATGTTACTGKTATAGTTAGTTAGTTAGTTAGTTAGCCCAATATTGATGTTGTGTTATCCATGTCTCCCTCCCTGCCCTGGATCCCCTTTGCCTACCGCTTCGGCTGCACTGACTTTTGCTTGTGCTATGCTCACAATCGTYGGCTATGCTGTCACTGTCCTTTACTTCTGCTAGAACTCTTTGTCCAGGGCCTGTGGCATCCCCCTTGGCATGGGCTACATGCACGTTGACGTTACCACTGGCACTAGTAGCAGCACTACTGAATAAGTCGGTTAATTTCCTACATTTGGCTGCATCTGACTCAAGGGACTTTTTTTTTGTCTCTTAACTTTCCGGTCCCACCTTAGCGTTTTCTTTTGTGTGTGGTAAGGGTGTTGTGGTGTTACTTTTCCATGTTGATTTGGGAGTTTTCCTAAGCGGACTTCTCTTTATAGCTAGCTCAACTTCTCGTGAACGGGAGCCTCTGCTCCCTCTAGTTTTTCTCCATGCTACTTGGTTCACTCTCACTTATGACTCTCTGGTTCATTCGTATACTGTCTGGGCTGTGTTCGTGAAAGGAAATGTTTGGAACGTTGCAGATAGTAATGTAATAAATAGAGCTGACATGATTCCCCTGTAGTGTTAGCCATTTTGGTGCTCCAGATGGCTAGTCCCACTACTGTAAGGCTAAATAGGTAATTGTTGCAAGGCTGTGCCTGCACAATAAAAATGTTTATTCACATAGACACCGGGTACATCAGCATCGATAATGACGCAGCTAAAGTAGCCAGCTACTAAGCAAAAACCCCCATGTCGTCATCGTCACAGAATCTCCCCACCGGATTCCCAATCCATTATTTTTGTACTTCCTCTCCAAGCTTGTGCACAGTAGCCTGGAGTCAAGGTTACCTTTCCAACATTTCATGTCCTTCGTTTTTGAGTTAGACCGAATATAACAGAGTTTACAGTTTCCTGCCCTCCATTTCGGGGTCAGACGGGATGAGCCCAACTCTGCAGTTTCCTGCTGGGCCAGGGTGAGAGGTGACACCAGTACCTCCATTTTTGGGTCAGATGGGACTAAATATAGTCTTAATTTTCATGCTGTTTCAGTCTGAGCGGCGACGTCACGTTCTCCATTTTAGGTCATGGAAGTACTTTACTGAGTAAAGCATTTGTCATTTACACGACTGCGTGGTGTGGCTCTGTGCTTATGGTGTGCTAGTGTACGGGGAGGGTTAAGGGGAAAGTGTTCTGGGAGATGATTTGTTGGTAGATTAAGCCGATTTAAACAAATGCCTGTGCGCTGGGTGTTTCTCCCGGCTCTCTGTATTGGCTAATGAAGGCCGAGTTGGATGTKTTGGTCCACCAGACGTGCATTTGGGGCGAAAGTGTCTGGGAACAAGATTATGCTAAAAGGTGATGACCGGTCTGCCATGTTGTGGCAGGCTCACTGTGGCCATGGCATGATCCTGCCTCCCCCGCAGTGGGCACAATGCAGCATTTAATGAGGTGTGACACATTTGCCCTTCGCTGCCAGCGGCACCAGTGCAGTGTCATCATGCCCCAATTGGTATCATCACTATGTTGTCCGCATAGGCAGGGTTGGCATGAATTCTGCTGTAGTAGGCTAGTGGAGTCATAGGAGTTGGGTTCAAAACCTGCTCCGAGAACCACACAGTGCCCATCGTGAGGAGAACCACTGATATGGGTAGCAGGGTTTGGGTCAGTTCAATTCAGAAGGGGAATTATCCCTCCTGATTATCCCATGACTTGACTGATATAAAATGGACTGACCCCAAACCGTGGATGTTTGGTAGCCACTCATATTTGACGTAATTGGCCAACTGTGATCACATGTTTCTGTCTCTGTTTCCCTAGTGGCTCACGGCACTCTGGCAGCCCCTCGGAACGTGGTCCTAAGACCTCCACCTCGGTTGACTCTTCCAAAGTCTACATCGTCTCCTCCGGCGGCATGGTGACAGGGATGGGGCTTAATGCTGCCGTCCACGCCCGCCAATCACCAGGCAAAGAGTATCTGATTGGCTGGAAGAAAGCCGAGGATGGCTCTCCAATGGAGGATCTGGGCAGGCCAAAAGACTACAGGTGAGTAAATAAGCAGTGTTTTGTGGAGTTGTATTCTTACTTGGACATAAAACTTGCTCCTAGAGCGCTGTCAATATGTTCTACAGCATCCTAATAGTTGCCGGTGCCACACATCCTTTTTCTCCCTCCCACTGACAAGTTTCCAGCCTCGACTCTCAGTAAACCGTTGAAATATAGCCCGTCGCCCTATTTTAATAAAGAAGCCACAAGTAGGTACGCTTGTCAACTTTACTAGTACTTTCCTGCTAACCTTTGGCCAGGTTGACCTCGCAAGCGAGGCTTCGACCCTCAAAGGTCTTTCCTCGTGAAGTTAACTGAACTGGAAAGAAAGATGGCGCGCTGACAAACTGTCTGCTTTGGTCCTGTTGAAAAGGTTGCAAGTCATACTGCCATATTAACCTACCCATTTTAGACAGGTTCTGATCAAAGGGGACAGCCATATTAAAAGTAACCACTGATGACCTGATGCTCTGACAGAATCCTCTTGACACATGTCCTATCTTATTAATAAGTAGGAGTTGAAGCAGAGTCCTCGAGTACGGTCTCTCATTTAGCTAGTGTGAAGTGTCCATCGGCTAGTGTGACCTTTTCTGTTCACAAAACAGCCCCCATAGGGGGCATAGTGCCCCCAAAATAGAAACAACATTTTAGATGGAAGGGACTGCACATAGCTAAAACAAAACAAGTTTGGATTGCTGCATCTACACTACATGACCAGAGGTAGGTGGACACCTGCTCGTCGAAAATCTCATTCCAAAATCATGGGAATTAATATGGAGTTGGTCCTCCCTTTTGCTGCTATAACAGCCTCCACTCTTCTGGGAAGGCTTTCCACTAGATGTTGGAACATTGCTGCAGGGGACTTGCTTCCATTCAGCCACAGAGCATTAGTGAGGTTGGGCACTGATGTTGGGTGATTAGGCCTGGCTCGCAGTCAGCGTCCCAATTCTTCCCAAAGGTGTTCGATTGGGTTGAGGTCAGGGCTCTGTGCAGGCCAGTCAAGTTCTTTCTTCCACACCGATCTTGACAAACCATTTCTTTATGGTCCTCGCTTTGTGCATGGGGGCGTTGTCATGCTGAAACAGGGCTTTCCCCAAACTGTTGCCACAAAGTTGGAAGCACATAATCGCCTAGAATGTCATTGTATGTTGTAGAGTTACCATTTCCCTTCACTGGAACTAAGGACCCTAGCCCGAACCATGAAAAACAGCCCCAGACGATTATTCTTCCCCCACCAAACTTTTAACACTATGCATTGGGGCAGGTCCGTTGTCCCAGCTTCCATCAATGTAATTGTCTGCCTCTTTTTAAATCCCCCATACATTTTATATATATATATAGTTCCAGTCAAAAGTTTGGACACACCTACTAATTTCAGGATTTTTCTTTATTTTGGCTATTTTCTACATTATAGAATGAAAGTGAAGACATCAAAACTATGAAATAGCACGTATGGAATCAAGTAGTAACCAAAAAAGTGTTGAACAAATCAAAATATATTTTACATTTGAGATTCTTCAAAGTAGCCACCCTTTGCCTTGATGACAGCTTTGCACACTGTTGGCATTCTCTTAACCAGCTTCATTAGGTACTTACCTGGAATGCATTTCAATTAACAGGTGTGCCTTGTTAATTTGTGGAATTAACTCTAATGAATTTATCCTCTGCGGCAGAGGTAACTCTGGGTCTTCCTTTCAAAGTTCTTGAAATGTTCCGTATTTACAGACCTTCATGTCTTAAAGTAATGATGGACTGTCATTTCTCTTTGCTTTTTTAGCTGTTCTTGCCATAATATGGACTTGATCTTTTACCAAATAGGGCTATCTTCTGTATAGCACCCCTACCTTGTCACAACACAACTGATTGTCTCAAACGCATTAAGAAGGAAATAAATTCCACGTCCATTGGACTGCCAGATGGTGAAGCGCGAGTCATCACTCCAGAGAACGCATTTCTGAGAGCTTGACACCACTCCAGCCGACGCTTGACATTGCGCATGGTGATCTTAGCCTTGTGTGCGTCTGCTCGGCCAAGGAACCCCATTTAATGAGCTCCAGGTGAACTGTTCTTCTGCTGACGTTGCTTCCAGAGGCAGTTTGGAGCTCGGTAGTGAGGGTTGCAACCGAGGATAGACAATTTTTTACTCGCTACGCACTTCAGCACTCGGCGGTACCGTTCTGTGAGCTTGTGTGGCCTACCACTTCGCGGCTAAGCCGTTGTTGCTCCTTGACGTTTCCACTTCACAATAACAGCACTTACAATTGACCGGGGCAGCTCCTAGCAGTGTCGAAATTTGACAAACTGACTTGTTGGAAAGGTGGCATCTTATGACGGTTCCAGGTTGAAAGTCATTGAGCTCTTCAGTAAAGCCAATTTACTGCCACTGTTTGTCTATGGAGATTGCATGGCTGTGTGCTCAAATTTTATAAACCTGTCAGCAACGGGTGTGGCTGAAATAGCTGAATCCACTAATTTGAAGTGGTATCCACATAGTTTTGTGTATATAGTGTAGGAGTAGCATTCATGGACATTCTTTTGCTGTTATATTATATCATGGCATGACAGGTTTCATTGTAATTGTTATGGTTGGTGGAGGATAACAAGA
Source organism: Salvelinus sp. IW2-2015 (assembly GCF_002910315.2). Taxonomy (NCBI): domain Eukaryota; kingdom Metazoa; phylum Chordata; class Actinopteri; order Salmoniformes; family Salmonidae; genus Salvelinus; species Salvelinus sp. IW2-2015. Next base: position 30,435 of record NW_019942874.1, on the reverse strand, counting down.
GTAGAGCAGAATTTTCATCCACACTTTACATCACATTGGCCTTATTCCAAGGTAACTATGTAATTAGTTTGTACTAGGTATGTAAGAACAAGTAGTTAGTGTACTTACCACTGCACAGAAACGTTTAACACAAAAGTAACAGGTTTATTATATAGTCTGCTTTATAAGGCCAATGTTATTTGAGGTATGACCATATTTTCTTCCTAAGTAGCATAGACATTTTGACAGCTATATGCTTGCATATCAGCCATGTACAGCTTTTGTTTACATCTCAATGTACATTACCATTATTTCCCTCCTTTTTTCTACGTTTTCTACATCAGTGGAGTGGAAGGCGTATTGTCTTTCCTACTAAAGACTCTAACACTGAGATCCAGGTACACTAGCTTTACGGAAGCCCGTTTGGTTCAATAAACCTCTATGTACGCTTTATTTTACATTCCTCTATTTACATAGTATTTACTAAGAAATGACATTGTACAATTGGGATTATATCATATTTACCTGTTTCTTTGAGATTCAAATCACCATTTGGTTGTGTGGAAGTCTCTTTAAGTTAAGTGCATCATTTCTTCATAAATATTGGGCAGAGCCCGGTTGAAATAGGGTGGTAAAATAAATGTGCCCACTTTGTCACTCGCATGGTGTCTGTACACAACGCAACCTGTGCCTTCCGTGACACCCCACCCCCACTGTGTTTGCCTGGAAACGGCTACTCCCCAAACTTAGATGCCCTCCAGTTGAAGAACTGTGATTGACTGGTTCCGAACAGCGTATTGTAAAAGATGTTCCCCTGTGTCGTGTGTGTGGTGTGTGGTGGTGTGTGTGTGTTGTGTGTGTGTGTGTGTGTGTGTGTGTGTGTGTGTGTGTGTGTGTGTGTTGAGTCAACCTTCAATAACCCTTTACAGTAGTTCTTGTAGTATCCTTCTTTCTTATGACCATGCTTATTATTTTGTCTTTCCAAAGAGCTGTTGTAATGCCATCGCCTGGTCTTACTTCTGTTAGCTTTATGCTTCTATTTTTGGTCTTACTGTTTTTGCTCTTACTGTTCAGTCTCCACACGTGTCACTGCCCCCCCTTTACCTCACCTTTGTGGGCAAATCACAATTACCCCCTATTCCCATGTAGTGTACTGCTTTTGACCAGGAATGGGGTGTTATTTTTAGACGCGTTCTTTGTTCAGGAGAGTCTGCTTCCATCTACCCTTGTACAATTCACAAGAAACTTCAATTAAACTTATAAGCTCGTCTCTAATGCAACTCTCTTACCTTTGTTTTTGCCCCCATCTACACTCTCTCCCTGCCTGTTTTTCACCCTCCTCTCATTCTTCCCTCGTTTCTCCACCTCACTTTCTCTCTACCCTCACTTTCTCTCTACTCTCACTCTCACTATATCTCTACCTTACCATCTTTCTTCATTTATGGCTTTTTCTCTCTCAACCCTATCTCACTTTCTTTTCTCTCCTCCGCCTCTTCGTCTCCCCTCCCTCCCGCTCTCTCATTGCACCCCCATCCTCCCCTGGGGAGCAGGCTGCGGGCCATGCTGGGTGCAGACGGCCAGCTCCAGCAGTCCAGACCCCAGCTGACCAGAGAGGMCTTCCTGAAGATGATGCTGCCCGACAGTCCCCCTGAGGAGGGGGGTTGTGGCAAGGTAAGCCACTGTTCCCTCTAGGTTTTTCTCCATACTACTTGGTTCACTATCACTCCCAACTCTCTGGTTCATTCGTATACTGTCTGGGCTGTGTTCAGTGAAAGGAAATGTCTGGAATGTTACCGATAGACATGTAATACATAGAGCTGACATGATTCTCTAGTGTAGTGTTCCTCGTTTCCTCCTCTGACAATGAGTGTCTTGCTTTAATTTCCTTCCCTCCTTCAGTCGGCTCCTTCCTCCGCTTGACATAATCCATTCGGGTTGCTTGTGATATTAAAAATCAAGGCTGGCACCGTTTTCAAATGAACTGAAATTAAAACCAAGGGTGGTTATAAGGCGCCAGACTCACGCTAACCTTTTCCTAGCACAGATTCCTTCCGCTTATCGAAAGGTTAATTTAGACGTCTCCCGTTCAATGCCACCGGCCATGGCGACTAGCGTCGGGGGGGAAAAGCCCACCCACTTGATGCAAAGGCTCTTGGGTAATTAGAAGAAGAAGAAAATGTGGCCAGGAAACAAGGGTGGAGGTGGAATGGGAAGGGGTTGATACAAATGGATTTGATCTGGGAGCTAGCAAGCTGCTCTTCAGACCTCTTTGTTCACTGATTGAAAAATACATCACAGGAATGAAAGAAAATGGCTGCCAGCAACATAATAGTCAATAGTCTTGACATATCCTCCTGTAATAGATGGAAGATTTGTCTATCATTATCTGAAGCCCTGCATTGATACCAACTACTATGCACAGGGAAGCTATTGTAAGATAATTGAGGGGAAATTATTGGCTCTCATTCTTGGCACTGTGGTACACCGAAGTTACTGTTTTGCCAATTTTGTGGAAGATTCAAGCTGTTTTTTTCCTAGTTTAGCACATACCAGTTGGCGCTTTAATCACTCCTTCCGTTGTGCAGCCCTCCGAGATGTAAAATGTCTCCGAATTTTCTGTCACCCTTTTTCCCTCCCTCATTTTCTCTATCTCTTCCCGCAGAGTCTGACTGGTCCTGGCGGCCTGCCCATGTCTCCGCGGAGGTCCCTGTACCGGACCCTGTCGGACGAGAGCCTGTGCAGCAGCCACAGGAAAACCCTGTCCCTGGTCAGCTCCCGGAGCTCTCTCCTGGACCAGGCCCTGCCCAACGATATCCTGTTCAGCACCGCCGCTGGGCCCTACCACAGCACCCTGCCACCTCGCATGAACCTCGGCCACAGCCACGGGGCACCGCTACACAAGAGTGAGTGAGACTACGCCACCTAGCTGGCTAGCTAGCTAGGTCTTGTCGGTTTGTGAGCATAGAATTCAATAGAACAGATAGGTACTAGATACTTGAATGTATCTCTATGGTTGTTAGGGAATAGGGTTGGTCAACCTTTCTCCTGGAGAACTACAGGATGTATACACTTTTGTTCCAGTCCTGCTCTAACCCACCAGATTCAACCAAATACCGTTTTTACCTTAGAAGCAGTGTTAAAGTACCAAAGTCTGCTTTACATTTATTATATATTAGTGAAACCTTGGAGTACATTTCATTGATTCGGACGTTCAATTAGGAATGGAACGCGTGTTACGAAATCATTAATGTATCTGCCAAAGATGGAATGCTCCTGAGGTGTAGTAACAAGGCAAATRGTGCTGAGTGGAAAGCTGCATTCACCWACTCCTGAAAAGTACTTAAAGGCCCACTCTGTGATATTTACAGCCACTTTTTTTATATTTCTCCAGCCCCATTCCTCAGCTTTATAGTGAACAAAGTGGCGGGGCAGCCATTTTGATTTTAAATTAAGGAGTGGGCCATAGAAATAAAACATATCTAACTGTGAGCTCATTGTGGTCAATTAAATGCAAACGCCCTTGCCAGTCTGAAGCTGAACTTTACGAGACCTATCGTAAAAGCTACAGCGTATGCCACTTTCAATTTCCCAGCTGTCTTGTATTAGGTGAGAATTCATAGGTGTTAAATTGATGCAAACCGATTTTAAAAAGCTTAGTCTTTTTTTTTTCTTTTTTTTTTACACAGTTAGWTATTGGATATTTTCCACAGGGAAAAACATCCCGGTGTGTGCTCATTGAGTAGGCACGATATTAATAACCCTTTCACTGTCGGTCCTCCTTGCGTTCTTTGTTGAAGCATTCTATCCACTGGTTGTATTTCACAATGAGAAAAAGGGGCTGCTAATCCAGTACTTATGAAAGGAATACCCCTCCCCCACATTTGAGGGTGGAGGTGTGTGTGAATATGTGGTTGCTGTGTCTTATTTAACTCTGTGGGGGGGGGCTCAGAAACCAAAATTAAGGATCATGAATCTCCAGCTGTGTGCGAGATTAAGTTACCCATGTGTGCGTATATGTGTTTTTATGCACACATTTGTGTGCCTAGGTTTGTGTGAATCTGTACACCAAAGCTGACCCCTGTGGGCGTCCCCTGGATGCAGGTTAATTGTCTGTCTGGCGGTGGGAAGCTCCCCCTTAGTCTCCGTCCTCTAATCAGCTTTCAACAGCAGACTGTGACATTGGGTTAAAAAATAAGTAACCGTGTTCTTGGCAGTTTTCCAAGCAGGATTGCAATTGTTTTGTATTTTTTCACATTTTGGGAGGGGGGGGGGAGACTCGCAAATCGAACAGGGTGGATTGTATTTGCTTAAGGGGAGTTGCAGATGCCTGAAAAATGTATGTTAAGGTGTGAGATGTTTGTGTTACGCTTTGGTGGAAAGTGCCCATCTTTCATTCGTTTAGAGTATCATCTTATTTAAACTGTATATTTGATATGTATGTTTTTACTGACTTTGAAACCTAAAACCCCGAAATTACTTTGTTAATCTGCAAGCAGGAGCAGGTGTTCCAAGTGGAGAATAGATGAGCACTGATGTCTCATTATCGGTAGACAGGAGAGTGGGGAGGGAGGGAGGGGGAAAGGAGAGGGGGAGGGAGGGGTAAAGGAGATGGGGAAAGAAAGGAGGGAGGGAGGGAGCACCAACTGTTCCCTTCACCCAAATCGGTGAGGCTGTCGCTCACTTATCTAAACCGAATTGTCTCATCTCTACAGATGAGCTGTGGTTCTCTGACAGCTCCCTGGCCGACCGCTGCAAAATGGCCGATGGCAGTCTGATGCCCCTCCCGGAAGCAGTGTCTGGCCTGGACTGGTCCCATCTTGTTGATGCCGCAAGGGCTTTTGAAGGTAATATAACGTCTAGATTCATCATACTCCCGCATGGCATTAAACAAAACTGTGTACTTATTCACTGTTTGACCTTTTGATGCTCCCAAAAGCTTACCCAGCTAACAATTAACATTGCCTAGAACAGTATAGAATGTTTTTGTCAGGTACCCATTTGGTTGTGATGTGAAGGGGAATCTTCAGAAGGGGAATCTTCACATTTGTTGGACCATTTTCATTCAAGCGGGATACGTTTGAACAATGTTGAAAGGGAACCGTTATCTGTGTTGTAACTCGACATTCGAGGAACATCCCTATGGACGGACTTTCTTAAAGCACGTTAAACCTGGACCAACAAAGGCTATGGGGACGTTGTGTCCATACCTACCAGAAACGTTGTTCCCTAACCTACCAGAAATGCTCTGGGAACACAAAAATGTTAGCTAGGTGTAAGTGGTACCTGATTAACATTTGCTGCTACCAAGGTGTCGTGCTGTCAAATCTTTTGTCCCCAGTTCTCATCAGGCTTTCAGCGCGTTAACTGTTACCCTTTTGTTCACTCAATAGGACGATTCCTTGCCTTTATTCAGTGTCTAAATTGTACTCAATGTTTTTTTTTTWGGTATCTAATTTGGCGTGAAATTCAATGTGTGAAAAGACCATTATAAAAAAATATATATATATTTTCTCGTAATGTTCAGATGTGATTTCATTGTACGTCGTCCAATTAAAGTGACTGGACATTCATTCAAATTGATCCCCAATATCATCTTGACCCAGTCAAAATCTACAGTCTCTCCCATTGTCTGTGTCTGCCTTGAACTCAGTCTGTCTACCGCGAGGTGCTAATTAGCAGGAAGTGGAAGGAGAGCGAGAGTATTTGGGGACTTGAGAAACTAAGCATTATCACAATGGAGAGCACAGCAAGGAACCATTTTGCCAAATTACTCAAACCCACTTTGCGCCGTAATTGCAGCCCTTTCTTGCACACTTTCTCTGGCAATTATAGCTTCGCTACCTCGGTCAACTGTGTTCAGGGGAAGCCGGGGAGTTTTTTTCTGGTAACCTGGAATGACTTGGTTTCATAATGTAACCTTTATTTAACTAGGCAAGTCCGTTAAGAACAAATTCTTATTTACAATGACGGCCTAAGAACAGTGGGTTAACTGCCTTGTTCAGGGGGAGAACGACAGATTTTTTGCTTATCAGCTAGCAACCTTTTGGTTACTGGCCCAATGCTCAACCACTAGGCTACCTGCCGCCCACTAGACTACCTGCGCTACAGAGTGATGTACTCCCGATTTTTTTATTTTTTTATTATAATTATTTTTTAAATTCTTCCATCATGACCAACTGATGTTTATAGACTGGATAGGTTGGAACCGGTGACCACATTTCTTTCACCCTGAGCAACGAGGGGTGGGGCCGGGGACTCCATTGACTAGCATTGGGCTGCACAGCAGCCTTCGATTTGCATAGAAGTCAACAACAGAGAAAAGAGGGGGAACTAATTTGCTTGGAGAGTCGTGGGAGTGCTGACCCTGGCATTATTAGCCCGGGCTTGTTGTGTCATTTAGTTGGCTTGTTTAGTTTCGTGGTGCTCGCTGTGTGTTCTCAAGGAAGTGTTGCTAAGCAAGCAGAAACTCTAGCATGCTAGCCCTCATTAGAATGCCGGGGGCAAAGGGCGTGGTGAGCGTTAGTAGCAACTAGCGAGCATTATTTCTGTTTCCGTAGACTCACGCATACTAGAACAGGACAAATGGTTCACTTTCACAGTAAAGAGTGCAGCGAAACAGACACGAAATAGACATTCCTTTCTCCTTACGTGTCTCATTCTTCAGTTGTGATTCATATTTATCGATGATAACTTAACCTCAAGATTTATCTTAGACCGTTTGTTTGTTTTCCATATTGAACATTACAGAAAGAATGTCATGGGATGTTTTTCTTGTTTCCAACTCAATRTAGGCTAGTCTTTTTATTGAAGGAAAATCAATACCTGACTCTGTTATAGATCTCTCTCTTCTTTACTTTCTCCCTTGCCCTCCTTTGTATTCTTTGTTTTCCACTATGGTAATCACTTCACCTGTGATTTCCTTCAATCAGCGTTAAGCCAATGTTGAGACTGAATTAAAACAGAGAGTGATTGTTAAAAGGGAGAAAGAGGGATGTGTAATTATGGGTGAGATTTTCACAGCTTCAGTCTCTCGCTTGTCTCTCAGAAGCAACTTCAGTGARACACTTATCTTTAGTGAGAACCACTTTCATCTCTCTTCCCTCTCTCGCTCTTACCTCTCACTCGCACTTCCCCTTTTCTCTCTCCCCTCTTCTCACTCCTTAGCGGGAACAATCTTAGAGAGAACAGCTCCCATCCCTTTCCCCTTCTCCCTCCTTTCTGTCCTCAAATACCACATACCACATCCGCGTCACCTCTCAATACCGTCCAACTATTGAGAAGACAGATGCAAGTGGGGGATGGTTGGTGGTGCCCTTTTGCTAGAAACTTAACCTCCATTTCCTCACTAAGACCCCTTGGCTTTCTAAATTGATATGTGATGCCGACTCGGACATCTGCTAAGCTATTCTGACTTCTCACAAGCTTAGTCTGTTTTTTCTTGTTTTCTTCCTTATCCAGAATTGTCCTATGCTCTTTATCTGGAAGGTAACAATAGTGTGCTGTGCCGTGTCGGTTACTAAGAAAGGGTACTGGCTTCTCAACTCGGCAACCCATCGGACTGCAATTTGTTCTAGCCCAGTGCTAACGCACTTGAGTCAACTAACCACGGGCTGTTTGAGTTGTTGACTAGTTGAATCAATTGTGTTAGTGTTGCACTAGAACACAAATGTGCAGTCATGTGGGTCTTTACAGCTGGAGTTGAGAATCACTGGCTTACAGTGCCTTCGGAAAGTATTCAGAACCCTTTACTTTTTCCACATTTTGTTAGGTTACAGCCTTCTTCTAAAATTGATTACATCGTTTTTTCCCCTCATCAATCTACACACAATACCCCATAATGACAAAGAAAAAACAGGTTTTTAGAAATGTTTGCGTATTTATACAAAAATAAATAAAACTGAAATAGGACATTTACATAACTATTCAGTCCCCTTTACTCAGTACTTTGTTGAAGCACCTTTGGCAGCAATTGCAGAATCGAGTCTTCTTGGGTATGGCGCTACAAGCTTGTCACACCTGTATTTAGGGAGTTTCTCCYATTCTTCGCTGCAGATCCTCTCAAGCTATGTCAGGCTGGATGGGGAGTGTTGCTGCTCAGTTATTTTCAGGTCTCTCCAGAGATGTTCGATCAGGTTCAAGTCCGGGCTCTGGCTGGGCCACAAGGACATGCAGAGACTTGTCCCAAAACCACTACTGTGTTGTCTTGGCTGTGTGCTTAGGGTCGTTTTCCTGTTGGAAGGTGAACCTTTGCCCCAGTGTAAGGTCCTGAGTGCTCTGGAGCAAGTTTTCATCAAGCATCTCTCTGTACTTTGCTCCGTTCATCTTTGCCTCGATCCTGACTAACTCCCAGGCCCTGACGCTGAAAAACATTGCCACAGCATGATGCAGCCACCACCATGCTTCAACGTAGGGATGGTGCCAGGTTTCCTCCAGATGTGACGTTAGGCATTCAGGCCAAAGAGTTCAATGGTTTCATCAGACCAGAGAATCCTTTAGGTGCCTTTGGCAAACTCAAAGCTGGCTGTCATGTGCCTTTTACTGAGGAGTGGATTCTGTCTGGCCWCTCTACCGTAAAGGTCTGGTTGGTGGAGTGCTGCCGAGATGGTTGTCCTTCTGGAAGGTTCTCCCATCTCCACAAAGGAACACTGGAGCTCTGTCAGAGTGACCATCGGGTTCTTGGTCACATCCCTGACCCAGGCTCTTCTCCCCCGATTGCTCAGTTTGGCCGGGTGGCCAGCTCTAGGAATAGTCTTGGTGGTTCCAAACTTCTTCCAGAATGATGGAGGCCAGTGTGTTCTTGGGGACCTTCAATGCTGCAGAAATATTTTGGTACACTTCTCCAGATCTGTGCCTCGACACAATCCTGTCTCGGAGCTCTACGGACAATTATTTTGACCTAATGGCTTGGTTTTTGCTCTGACATGCACTGTCAACTGTGGGACCTTATATAGAAAGGTGTGTACCTTTCCAAATCATGTCCAATTAATTTAATTTACCACTCCAATATAGCCTAGTGGTTAGAGTGTTGGGCCAGTAACCGGAAGGTTGCAGGATCGAATCCACGAGCTGACAAGGTAAAAATCTGTCGTTCTGCCCCTGAGCAAGGCAGTTACACCACTGTTCCCCGGGCGCCGAAGACGTGGATGTCGATTAAGGCAGCCCCCCCGCACCTCTCTGATTCAGAGGGGTTGTGTTAAATGCAGAAGACACACTTCAGTTGAAGGCAGGTATCCCCCTTTCCCAATCAAGATGTAGTAACATCTCAAGGATGATCAATGGAAACAGGGTGCACCTGAGCTATGAGACTCGAGGTTGAGCAAAGAGTCTAAATACTTATGCAAATAATTTTTTATACCTTTGTAAAAATGTCAAAACCTGTTTTCGCTTTGTCGTTATAGGGTATTGTGTGTAGATTGCTGAGGATTTTTTTAAATCCATTTTAGAAGGGGGCTGAATACATTCCGAAGGCACTGTATATTATACTGTGAGTGGGGCCTTAACTGTGTGAAATCCAGTTTGCTCTCATATTTAACCCGCCGCCTGCATGTGTGACCCTCTTCACCCACCGAGAGAGTGGATCCAATTGTTATATAYAGTGCTGTGAAAAAGTATTTGCCCCCTTTCTGATTTCCCTATTTTTGCATATTGTTGATACTGRATGTTATCACATCTTGAACCTTTATTTAATATTAGGTTTTGTTGAAGATCTGATAATGTTCAGTATGAAAAAATATGTAAAAGTAGTGAAAATTAGAAAGGGGGAAAATACTTTTGCACAGCATTGTCACTACATAATTATTGCTTTTAGAATAGACCCTGGCAAAGGTTTAGGGGTGGTGGAGCTAACCATAGCACCTCAACAGGATCCATTCTGCTCTACATCGCTCCCTATTAATCATGCTCTCCACCTCCATGGTTGCAAGAATGGACTGCTTAAAAGGGCTGCACCAGAATGTGCCTTTCCTTAGAACATTGCTTTTGAAGCTTTTAAGCACTACTGTAGCTTATTTGCTCTGAAAGTGGACTAAACACCGTGTGGATAGCTGAACTGTATCTGAGGGATGTGCTGTCTCTCGTGTTTTCAGGTCTGGAGCTCGACAAGGATGCCAGTCGTCTGTGTGATAAAGACAGTCAGAAAGACTCACTAGGTGACATGACATTTTGCTCAACACAGCTCTCTACTGTTTTCCTCTTCACTGGAATTACTTGACTTTTACTACTACTCTAGTTAGTTACTGCCATTTAGAGCTTCTTTCACCTTTACTGCCATTGGTGCTTTTGCTATTACCTCTATAACTCCTACACTTTTATTTAGTATGAAACCAAATCCAATTCGGGTTTCTACTAGCATTTCTGTCAATACTACCAGAGCAACTACTACAACAGCTAATGCTTCTGTCACACTACAGCAGCTACTACTACCACTACCATTGTACTTCTACCACCACCTTCTACTACTAGCTGCCTAGTGCCTCTGCCTAGTGTTACCTCAACCACTTCTTCCATTGTGATGTTTTCTCCTGCTTATGTTTGTTCCAGCCTAGCATTAAAACGCCTGACTAAACTGCTCTCCTCTTCTAATATGACATTTCTATGCAGTTATGGACATTCTTAAAGTCGAGATGTGTGTCATGGTGTTTAAAGATGCACTATGCAGAAATGGCTCCGCCATTTCCTGGTTGCTAAAATTCTAATAGTTCGCCTAATTTCAGTTTGTGACTAAGCAAGCAAGTGTAGTGTAGAGAATCATTGTGCCATCTAAACTGCTGTGAAATGTATTTTCCATTGCCGAAAATATTGTACACTGAACAAAAATGTAAAGTGTTGGTCCCATGTTTCATGAGCTGAAATAAAAGATCCCAGAAATGTTCCATATGCACAAAAGTTTATTTCTCTCAAATTTTGTGCTAAAATTTGTTTACATCCCTGTTAGTGAGCATTTCTCCTTTGCCAAGATAATCCATCCACCTGATAGGTGTGGCATATCAAGAAGCTGGTTATACAGCATGAATATTACACAAGTGCACCTTGTGCTGGGTTCAATAAAATGCCACTCTAAAATGACAAGTTTTGAGGGAGCATGCAATTGGCATGCGGACTTCATGAATGTACACCAGAGCTGTTGCCAGAGAATAGAATGTTCATTTCTGTACCATAAGCCGCATCCAATGTCGTTTTAGAGAATTTGGCAGTACGTCCAACCAGCCTCACAAATGGTCTGCGGTTGTATGGCGTCGTGTGGGCGAGCGGTTTACTGATATCAACGTTGTGGACAGAGTGCCCAATGGTGGCAGTGGGGCTATGGTATGGGCAGGCATAAGCTATGGGCAACCAACACAATTGCATTTTATCAATGGCAATTTGAATACACAGAGATACCGTGACAAGATCCTGAGGCCCATTGTCATGCCATTCATCCGCCACCATCACCTCATGTTTCACCATGATAATGCACAGTCCCATGTCGCAAGGATCTGTACACAATTCCTGGAAGCTGAAAATGTCCCAGTTCTTTCATGGCCTGCATACTCACCAGACATGTTTGGGATGCTCTGGATCGACGTGTACGAACGCATGTTCTAGTTCCCGACAATATCCAGCAATTTCGCACAGCTATTGAGGAAGAGTGGGACGACATTCCACAGGCCACAATCAACAGCCTGATCAACTCTATGTGAAGGAAATGTGTCGAAACTGCATGAGGCAAATGGTGGTCACACCAGACACTGACTGGTTTTCTGATCCCTGCCTTTTTTTTTTAAGGTGTCTGTGACCAACAGATGCATATCTGTATTCCCAGGGATGTGAAATCCATAGATTAGGACCTAATTATTATTATTTTCTTCAATTGATTGATTTCCTTATATGAAATGTAACTCAGTAAAGTCTTTTGAAATTGTTGCATGTTGTGTTTTATATTTTTGTTCAGTGTATTTTCAAGCTGTCTGAAGCTGGTGTACAAAAACAAAGTAAAAGTGGCAAAAGCGAAACTCAAGAATGGGACGCATAGAAATAGAGCACATAGAACAGATCTACCGCCCAAAAGTTACATATTGCAGCTTTAATAGTATTGTTTGTGTGCGTTTCTTTAGCAGCGGACCAGGATTCACTCTGCTCCATGTTGGACGTGGAGCAGGCCCAGCAAGCCATGGAGCTCTCCCATGAGCTGAGTCGGAGGGTGGCTGCGTCGGAGGCCGCCGCTCTGAAGGCAGGGTAGGTGTACTGCGCCTTTGGGTGGGGCAGGCAGTTAAAGGAGCTTGACTTAGCAGAGAAGGCGATTTAGTTATTGAAGGTCTTACATATACGTATGTTTAACACTACTTACTGAATGAATGCTCTGACAATAGCATGAATGCCGAAACTTTGTTCATCCTCTAAAGGTGTGTGTGTGGGTTTTTTCACTCCGAGGTTGGTGTAATACATTATGATAATGCCCTTCTAGTGTAAGAGCTTTTCGAAAAGGCTGCCTAAAATTTCAGCCTGTTTTGGTGGGATGGAGTTTTGGTAAATTAGTTAAACGACCAATAAGAAAGGGTTCCAAACCTCTCTGCCCACTCAGACCTCTCATAGACAGTCTTTGCTTAAAAAATTGCTCTTTGCTAAGAAGCTATTTTTGTTTCTTTTTTACCATTTTCATTGAAAACAATCACAGTAAGGTGCTTGCTTGTTAACCAGAAATTATTTGATATTGAGATAAAAACAGCTTCATTGATTAACTAATAACTACACCAATTTTTATAAATTACCTTCACTCTGATTTTGATTGTGGACCCGCAACACTGTTCACTTAAATATGTTTTAAGTCCGTGACCTGGTCACACCTGAAGTTTGCAAGTAAACAATGCCGGTATTTGTCAGTTGTTAAGCTTCGCTTCATAGAGTGATCTGATTTTGATGATGTATATAAGCATATACCATCGAAGACAGACATGATGAAGAGGTCAATTTCTATAAGACTGCTCTTTAGACTTGCAAAACTTAAAGAAGCCTGTCTATCTCTATATAGGGATGGCTCTCCTGCTCTGCTCACGGGCAAAGTCCTCCAACTGGAAGAGATCCTCAGACAGCTTCAGTTCGACCTCAGAAAGGTAAAGTCAACTCCACGAAGCACATCATGTCCAATGAACCACTTAGCATATATAACAATAATAACATGGTAATTTTAGCAGATTAATTTTATCCAAAGCAATGTACATGAATCAGTATTCTACTATGATGTACTAGAATGGTCTATACAATTTATCTGTTCTAAAATGTACGCTTCTCTCTCTGTTGGTGTATTTTGTAAATCATACAACCCCAGCAGGCAAAACCGGTTGTCATTGTCAGGTTGTATATTGATTGTAAAAGGATGTTTTGTATGTCTTTTCAGCAACCACAAAATGTGTCTTTATTGGACCAGATAAACAACCAGAATATGATTGCTTTCCCGTGATGTGTTGACATCGTCATATAATATACATCTTTACCTGGTTGTAACAGAGACCAGTTGGTTGTGATCTGGTTATACGTCTTCTCATTCAGAAAACCAGTGTACAACCAGACAATTATGTCATAATGAAGATACATGTTGTCCTCTGTGCCAAATGGTGATCATATGTAAAAGCCAATGCCGTCATGCCAGGTTGCGTAATAACCTGTGTGTGTGCGCGTGTGTTCCCTCACCACAGGAGCAAGAGGACAAGGCCGTGTTGCAGGAGCAGGTCCAGCACTTGCGTCAGGACAACATGCGTCTGCACGAGGAGAGCCAAACGGCAGCCGCCCAGCTCAGGAGGTTCAGCGAGTGGTTCCTACACTCGGTCGACAACAAGAAGCCCTGAGAGAAAAAAACACTGACACGCACACACACTGACACACACGGCAACATGGCCGTTAACTCCACATTACCTGAGCCAGTGGCATGTCAAGAGGGACGATGTCTGCAGTGATTCAAAGTGAATAGCCATCGCATGAGAACGAGAAGTTGCGAGTTAGCGTGCTAATGCTAGTAGCGTTGTTTTGAAATCAAAACAACAACATGAATTAGTGTAAATATACCAAGGGGCCGGGGGGAGGGTAAAGGGATACATTTATAGAAGGTTTAGATAAAGGGGAGGAAGGGAAGAATGTAGCAGACCTCATGTTTTTGGCTATTTGCTTATAGGAAGGAACATGTGAATTTAAAACAAATGAATGTAACTTATGTGAAATCTATATTCTTTTGCCGAATAAGGCAAATGTAAAACGTATCAGTTCCCTCAGTAAACAACAATGAAAAGAAGTTCACCCAAATAAAATGACTCAACTTTACCTTGACTTTTAATGTATTATAAAACAACCGAAATAACTAAGGTGTTACAAGGTTCTTGTATAAAAAAAGCTCATCTTTAGTAAGTTTTGTAAAGTACTCCACTGTTTTGAACAAAAAAAAATAGAAATTGTCCTAGCAATAAATATGGTGATAGTCACAAAACTGTTATTAATGGTTAGCACTGATTGTGGTGTTGTCGAGATTGCGTTTGTATTGGATTTCTTGGAAGTGTTTATTTTGCAGGAACAAAAATGTGCCTGACTTTAACTAGTGGTGTATGGATACTGTAGTCTTTTCTGTTGTTGTAGTCCCTCGTCCTTTTCCAACCCCACGCCTTGTCAACTACTCTCACTAATGATGTCTACCATGATATTATTACCTTTTTATTTTTGCCACAGAGATAAGTATTCTTATGCAGTTGACCCCAAACACTTGCAGGTACACAAGGTACCGCCAAGTGTATGAATTATGTATTTTCAATGCCAAAATGTGTTTGATGGTCTTTGTACAGTACTTCAGAGAAAGTGTCTTGTATTTAACACTCTTATTTAAATTTACCCTCCAAATTGTTTATTTTAATATTGAGTATTTTGTTCCTTTCTGCACTAAAAAAAGATTAATGGCTCCTTATTGGCAATATCTGTATAGTTGGCAAGAGATAAGATATAAATACTATATACATATAAAGGGTTATTTCTGGGAAGTCCAACGTTTGGATGCGTCTAGAATACAGCCTGTTGTTTTGTATGCCTTTCTTTCTTTGTAAGGTGTTTTGTTAAAGATGGGACAAAAGGTTTGCTTTTTTAATAAATGTAGGATGTTGGAAAAACAAAATGGACTCAACACTGTCATTTAATTCCAGCGACAACGTTTGTGAGTATTAAGGTATTTTTTTGTAAAGTTCGGGGCTGTTTTGCGGACAGAAAATGTCTTAAAGAGACAGCCTATAGTATGTCCCTGATGAACTGGTTAGTTGACATTCTTGACAAAAATCGACTATAATCAATGCCACAGTGTTTTGTCGTGCCATGCAGTCATTTGTCCTATTGAATTATGGGTAACACTTGTACAGGGATCACATATTAGGCACAATTGGGAATCTGCATAGTAGCAGATGTGCCTTTTTTTATAGGTCAGGCCATTATTCAAAACGGCTCTCTAAAGGATCTAGCAAAAGTGATGCCTGGCTGGCTGGAAGCAGGTGTTCTGGAGTGTAGCACACTGTCATCATATCTTATTAGACCCAGATGGGCCACCAGTGTCCACAAGCATCATCCATATGAACCTTTTGAATAATTCATGGTTTGGAAGAAATATCATATTCCTTTCGAAATAGAATTTTCAGATCTGGATCCTGGAGCCATGTGGAACTAATAAAAAAATTGAAATAGAAATATATATATGTATATATACACACACACACAAAAACTACTGTTCAAAAGTTTGGGGTCACTCAGAAAAGTCCTTGTTTTTGAAAGAAAAACACTTTTTGTCCATTATGAAAATAACATCTCATTGATCAGAAATACAGTGTAGACATTGTTAATGTTGTAAATTACTATTGTAGCTGGAAACGGCTGATTTTTAATGGAATATCTACATGGGCGTACAAAGGCCCATTATCAGCAACCATCACTCCTGTGCACGTTGTGTTAGCTAATCCAAGTTTAGCATTTTAAAAGGCTAGTAGAAAACCCTTTTGCAATTATGTTAGAACAGCTGAAAACTGTTGTTCCAATTAAAGAAGTAATAAAACTGGCCTTCTTTAGACTAGTTGAGTATCTGGAGCATCAGCATTTGTGGGTTTGATTACAGGGTCAAAATGGCCAGAAACAAAGAACTTCTGAAATTCGTCAGTCTATTCTTGTTCTGAGAAATGAAGGCTATTCCATGCGAGAAATTGCCAAGAAACTGAAGATATCGTACAACGCTGTGTAATACTCCCTTCACAGAACAGCGCAAACTGTCACTAACCAGAATAGAAAGAGTGGGAGGCCCCAGTGCACAACTGAGCAAGAGAACATAAGGGTGTCTCAACATTAACAGTGAAGAGGCGACTCCGAGATGCTGGCCTTCTAGGCAGAGTTCTCCTGTTCAGTGTTCTTTTGCCCATCTTAATCTTTTATTTTTATTGGCTAGTCTGAGATATGGCTTTTTCTTTGCAACTCTGCCTAGAAGGCCAGCATCCCGGAGTCGCCGCTTCACTGTTAATGTTGAGACTGTTGTTTTGCAGGTACAATTTAATGAAGCTGCCAGTTGAGGACTTGTGAGGCTTCTGTTTCTCAAACTAGACACTCTAATGTCCTCTTGCTCAGTTGTGCACTGGGGCCTCCCACTCTTTCTATTCTGGTTAGAGACAGTTTGCGCTGTTCTGTGAAGGGAGTATTACACAGCGTTGTACGAGATCTTCAGTTTCTTGGCAATTTCTTGCATGGAATAACCTCCATTTCTCAGAACAAGAATAGACTGACGAGTTTCAGAAGAAAGTTCTGTTTCTGGCCATTTTGAGCCTGTAATCGAAGCCACAAATACTGATGCTCCAGATACTCAACTAGTCTAAAGAAGGCCAGTTTTATTGCTTCTTTAATCAGAACAACAGTTTTCAGCTATGCTAACATAATTGCAAAAGGGTTTTCTAATGATCAATTAGCCTTTTAAAATGATATACTTGGATTAGCTAACACAATGTTCCATTAGAACACAGGAGTGATGGTAGCTGATAATGGGCCTCTATACGCCTATGTAGATATTCCATTTTAAAAATCTGCCGATTCCAGCTACAATAGTCATTTACAACATTAACAATGTCTACACTGTATTTCTGATCAATTTGATATTTTAATGGACAAAAAAAAAATCTTTCAAAAACAAGGACATTTCTAAGTGACCCCGAACTTTTGAATGGTAGTGTATATTTGCCCAAAAATGATGGTACTGTAAAGTATTTGGCTCAGAGGTATCTTTTACCGGACTAGGCCTACTAGCTCTTATGGCAAGTGAAACAAGTGAAATTTTGCTCCGAGTGCAAATATCTGTCAACATTTCCTCTTGTACTGTAGAATTCACACAATATTAATCGCACTATAATTGTTTTTATTCCTTTTCGGTTAGACTTCACATATTGGAATGTTTTGTGTGTTGAGAAATCCGAGCATAGAATTTTCCTAAAACCCCACACAACTAAACTAGTAAACCAGTCTCTTATGAAAACCTCAAATATATTTTGAAAACAAGTCCTAGATTTGGTCGACACCAGTTTAACTCTCATGTCCAACTAAGAAGGCAACATACTCTCATTGTGTCCAACAGATGAGCCATTATGTATGGCAGATGGAGAACATTCTCATCCCTTAGGGACAATAGCCTGTGGTTTGGTGGGAAAGTCTGTACAGTTGTCAGCCCAGCCTGACTACAACAGTAGGCCTATGTCCCAGATGGCTCTCCTGCAGCCTCCAGCCACCCAATTTAGGTCCCATTACCTCACCTCTCTCCATATGGTTTGACCGCAGATGTAAAAAGTGGAGGAACCGAGAGAGACACACACCCACTCGCACATGCAATTGGGAGCAGGCATGCACGTCATTGAGGTCCAGGAGGAGTAGCAAGGTTTGGTTGGAGATGAAGAAGAGAGTTCAAAAAATGAGGCCCCGAGAGAAACAGAAAGGAGAGGAGGAGAGACATTGAGGAGAAGAGAGATGAAACAGGAGAGGCATCCTGCAAGGAGGGGAAGACAAATAGGCCAAGGAAATAGTTCAAAGTTAGTTTTTTTAAAGATGAATGGAAGAGAAAAGGTAGACGTTGGATGGATGGAGTGCTGAATATTGAATGGAGTGCCATTGTCACCCCCTTTACTCTAGCTCATGTTTCACCTTCCATTTCAAAACCCCAGCGTTCTCCTCACTGGAGCCGACCAGACTATTTTCATTATTGATTAAGCACTTTGGTGGTTGCGTGGCAAACGTATGGAGCACCTGCCGCATGACGAAGTGCTGTTAGGATGAGAGCCCCGACCCGAGGAATCTGACACGAAATGAGAAGACACTGCATCCCCGTCCCTCCCAATGACTTAATGGAACAACACTTTACAAAGATGCTTGCAAAGCACAAGGCATGCTAAATCCCGAACAGAAGCGTTCAACCGAAAGGGACAAAGGAAGCTACACAATGTTGTTAGTGCCGGAGTTTGTCATGGAGAGGGATCTATAACTCATAGATTCGATGACCTGGTTTCACAAAAAAAATGCTGTGAGAGAGGGAAAAAAGATCAATGCATTGGCGTTTTTCACTGCGTTCTACACACACAATGGAAAGCAGGGAGTGTAGAGAAAGATCAGAGACCTCTATGGCTCGGGGTGAAGCTGCAAATTGCACAATGTTTTCAGCAGTGGTGCCCCGAAGGTTTGCGCTTTCTAGGCCAGAGTGTATTCTCAGGAGTGAGCCTGAGGTCAAAATGAGAACATTTTACAAAAATAATCATGGGAATGCAATTGTAATTTGGAGTATATTGTTGTGTATGTGACCGACCATGTATAGCTTCACCTAAGCATCATTCGGCCTCCATCTTTTCTCTTCACTGCGTAGTCATTTCAAATAAGTTGGAACATTGTTTCTGCCCCAAACTAATCAAGGGCTTGATGATAAGTTGAGTAGTTGGAACAGTTCAAATGGGGTCTTTAAAATAATAATCTTTCAAATGAAATATTTACACATAAGCTGTAGTAGTTAATATCTACAGTGCAACGTGTATGTTATATGGGAAGAAACCAAAGTGAGCTAGAGTGTAACGGCAGATTTCCTCCTCTTCGCCTGAAGAGGAGGTGTAGCAGGGATCGGACCAAAGTGCAGCGTGGTTAGTGTTCATCATGACTTTAATTAAGACAATAAACTTGAACACTACAAAATACGAAAACAACAAATGTGAAAAACCGAAACAGTCCTATCTGGTGCATAGACACAAAGACAGAAGACAACCACCCACAAACCCCAACMCAAAACAGGCTACCTAAATATGGTTCCCAATCAGAGACAATGACTAACACCTGCCTCTGATTGARAACCATATCAGGCCAAACATAGAAACGTGAAAACTAGACACACAACATAGAATGCCCACTCAGCTCACGTCCTGACCAACACTAAAACAAAGAAAACACAAAAGAACTATGGTCAGAACGTGACAGTACCTCCCCCCCAAGGTGCGGACTCCGGCCGCAAAACCTGAACCTATAGGGGAGGGTCTGGGTGGGCATCTGTCCGCGGTGGCGGCTCTGGCGCAGGACGTGGACCCCACTCCACCATAGTCTTTGTCCGCTTTAGTGTCCTCCTTTGAGCAGCGACCCTCACCGCCGACCCTGGCCTGGGAACCCTACTAATGGGCCCACAGGACCGAGGGACACTTCTGGACTGAAAGACGCCTCTGGACTGAAGAAGCAGCTCCGGACTGAGGGGCA